>NW_027136935.1:305397-610795 GCF_040869045.1 Eurosta solidaginis
GAGGCGACGAGTAACCAAAACAAATGCGTTAAACAAATTCGTAAACGTTATTTATCAATTTAACTCTAGAATTAAAGGATATACAACGAGAAACAACGTTTGACAACCTTTAAACAGTTTTAATAACTATCTCAAAAATTGTCGCTCTGATGCAAACAACTGATGAGTTATCTACTTAAATTTGTTGAACAGAACGACTTACGTATTTTAAGCATGCTAACCTTTAGCCCGGTAAGCAAATTAAAAAAAAACCGCAATATGTAGGCTACACGAGAACGGAGACGTCGAGTAACCAAAACAAATGCGTTAAACAAATTCGTAAACGTTATTTATCAATTTAACTCTAGAATTAAAGGATATACAACGAGAAACAACGTTTGACAACCTTTAAACAGTTTTAATAACTATCTCAAAAATTGTCGCTCTGATGCAAACAACTGATGAGTTATCTATTTAAATTTGTTGAACAAAACGACTTACGTATTTTAAGCATGCTAACCTTTAGCTCGGTAAGCAAATTAAAAAAAAAAAGCAATATGTAGGCTACACGAGAACGGAGACGTCGAGTAACCAAAAGAAATGCGTTAAACAAATTCGTACACGTTATTTATCAATTTAACTCTAGAATTAAAGGATATACAACGAGAAACAACGTTTTACAACCTTTAAACAGTTTTAATAACTATCTCACAAATTGTCGCTCTGATGCAAACAACTGATGAGTTATCTACTTAAATTTGTTGAACAAAACGACTTACGTATTTTAAGCATGCTAACCTTTAGCCCGGTAAGCAAATTAAAAAAAAACGCAATATGTAGGCTACACGAGAACGGAGACGTCGAGTAACCAAAACAAATGCGTTAAACAAATTCGTAAACGTTATTTATCAATTTAACTCTAGAATTAAAGGATATACAACGAGAAACAACGTTTGACAACCTTTAAACAGTTTTAATAACTATCTCAAAAATTGTCGCTCTGATGCAAACAACTGATGAGTTATCTACTTAAATTTGTTGAACAAAACGACTTACGTATTTTAAGCATGCTAACCTTTATCCCGGTAAGCAAATTAAAAAAAAAAACGCAATATGTAGGCTACACGAGAACGGAGGCGTCGAGTAACCAAAACAAATGCGTTAAACAAATTCGTACACGTTATTTATCAATTTAACTCTAGAATTAAAGGATATACAACGAGAAACAACGTTTGACAACCTTTAAACAGTTTTAATAACTATCTCAAAAATTGTCGCTCTGATGCAAACAACTGATGAGTTATCTACTTAAATTTGTTGAACAAAACGACTTACGTATTTTAAGCATGCTAACCTTTATCCCGGTAAGCAAATTAAAAAAAAAAACGCAATATGTAGGCAAACAACTGATGAGTTATCTACTTAAATTTGTTGAACAAAACGACTTACGTATTTTAAGCATGCTAACCTTTATCCCGGTAAGCAAATTAAAAAAAAAAACGCAATATGTAGGCTACACGAGAACGGAGGCGTCGAGTAACCAAAAGAAATGCGTTAAACAAATTCGTACACGTTATTTATCAATTTAACTCTAGAATTAAAGGATATACAACGAGAAACAACGTTTTACAACCTTTAAATAGTTTTAATAACTATCTCAAAAACTGTCGCTCTGATGCAAACAACTGATGAGTTATCTACTTAAATTTGTTGAACAAAACGACTCACGTATTCTAAGCATGCTAACCTTTAGCCCGGTAAGCAAATTAAAAAAAAAACGCAATATGTAGGCTACACGAGAACGGAGGCGTCGAGTAACCAAAACAAATGCGTTAAACAAATTCGTAAACTTTATTTATCAATTTAACTCTAGAATTAAAGGATATACAACGAGAAACAACGTTTTACAACCTTTAAACAGTTTTAATAACTATCTCAAAAATTGTCGCTCTGATGCAAACAACTGATGAGTTATCTACTTAAATTTGTTGAACAAAACGACTTACGTATTTTAAGCATGCTAACCTTTATCCCGGTAAGCAAATTAAAAAAAAAAGCAATATGTAGGCTACACGAGAACTGATGAGTTATCTACTTAAATTTTTTGAACAAAACGACTTACGTATTTTAAGCATGCTAACCTTTAGCTCGGTAAGCAAATTAAAAAAAAAAAGCAATATGTAGGCTACACGAGAACGGAGACGTCGAGTAACCAAAACAAATGCGTTAAACAAATTCGTAAACGTTATTTATCAATTTAACTCTAGAATTAAAGGATATACAACGAGAAACAACGTTTGACAACCTTTAAACAGTTTTAATAACTATCTCAAAAATTGTCGCTCTGATGCAAACAACTGATGAGTTATCTACTTAAATTTGTTGAACAAAACGACTTACGTATTTTAAGCATGCTAACCTTTAGCTCGGTAAGCAAATTAAAAAAAAAGCAATATGTAGGCTACACGAGAACGGAGACGTCGAGTAACCAAAAGAAATGCGTTAAACAAATTCGTACACGTTATTTATCAATTTAACTCTAGAATTAAAGGATATACAACGAGAAACAACGTTTTACAACCTTTAAAGAGTTTTAATAACTATCTCAAAAATTGTCGCTCTGATGCAAACAACTGATAAGTTATCTACTTAAATTTGTTGAACAAAACGACTTACGTATTTTAAGCATGCTAACCTTTAGCTCGGTAAGCAAATTAAAAAAAAAGCAATATGTAGGCTACACGAGAACGGAGACGTCGAGTAACCAAAAGAAATGCGTTAAACAAATTCGTAAACGTTATTTATCTATTTAACTCTAGAATTAAAGGATATACAACGAGAAACAACGTTTTACAACATTTAAACAGTTTTAATAACTATCTCAAAAATTGTCGCTCTGATGCAAACAACTGATGAGTGATCTACTTAAATTTGTTGAACCAAACGACTTACGTATTTTAAGCATGCTAACCTTTAGCTCGGTAAGCAAATTAAAAAAAAAAAGCAATATGTAGGCTACACGAGAACGGAGACGTCGAGTAACCAAAAGAAATGCGTTAAACAAATTCGTACACGTTATTTATCAATTTAACTCTAGAATTAAAGGATATACAACGAGAAACAACGTTTGACAACCTTTAAACAGTTTTAATAACTATCTCAAAAATTGTCGCTCTGATGCAAACAACTGATGAGTTATCTACTTAAATTTGTTGAACAAAACGACTTACGTATTTTAAGTATGCTAACCTTTAGCTCGGTAAGCAAATTAAAAAAAAAAAGCAATATGTAGGCTACACGAGAACGGAGACGTCGAGTAACCAAAAGAAATGCGTTAAACAAATTCGTACACGTTATTTATCAATTTAACTCTAGAATTAAAGGATATACAACGAGAAACAACGTTTTACAACCTTTAAATAGTTTTAATAACTATCTCAAAAACTGTCGCTCTGATGCAAACAACTGATGAGTTATCTACTTAAATTTGTTGAACAAAACGACTTACGTATTCTAAGCATGCTAACCTTTAGCCCGGTAAGCAAATAAAAAAAAAACGCAATATGTAGGCTACACGAGAACGGAGGCGTCGAGTAACCAAAGCAAATGCGTTAAACAAATTCGTACACGTTATTTATCAATTTAACTCTAGAATTAAAGGATATACAACGAGAAACAACGTTTTACAACCTTTAAAGAGTTTTAATAACTATCTCAAAAATTGTCGCTCTGATGCAAACAACTGATGAGTTATCTACTTAAATTTGTTGAACAAAACGACTTACGTATTTTAAGCATGCTAACCTTTAGCTCGGTAAGCAAATTAAAAAAAAAAAGCAATATGTAGGCTACACGAGAACGGAGACGTGGAGTAACCAAAAGAAATGCGTTAAACAAATTCGTAAACGTTATTTATCAATTTAACTCTAGAATTAAAGGATATACCATGAGAAACAATGTTTTACAACCTTTAAATAGTTTTAATAACTATCTCAAAAACTGTCGCTCTGATGCAAACAACTGATGAGTTATCTACTTAAATTTGTTGAACAAAACGACTTACGTATTCTAAGCATGCTAACCTTTAGCCCGGTAAGCAAATAAAAAAAAAAACGCAATATGTAGGCTACACGAGAACGGAGGCGTCGAGTAACCAAAAGAAATACGTTAAACAAATTCGTACACGTTATTTATCAATTTAACTCTAGAATTAAAGGATATACAACGAGAAACAACGTTTTACAACCTTTAAATAGTTTTAATAACTATCTCAAAAACTGTCGCTCTGATGCAAACAACTGATGAGTTATCTACTTAAATTTGTTAAACAAAACGACTTACGTATTCTAAGCATGCTAACCTTTAGCCCGGTAAGCAAATAAAAAAAAAACGCAATATGTAGGCTACACGAGAACGGAGGCGTCGAGTAACCAAAACAAATGCGTTAAACAAATTCGTAAATGTTATTTATCAATTTAACTCTAGAATTAAAGGATATACAACGAGAAACAACGTTTTACAACCTTTAAACAGTTTTAATAACTATCTCAAAAATTGTCGCTCTGATGCAAACAACTGATGAGTTATCTACTTAAATTTGTTGAACAAAACGACTTACGTATTTTAAGCATGCTAACCTTTAGCTCGGTAAGCAAATTAAAAAAAAAAGCAATATGTAGGCTACACGAGAACGGAGACGTCGAGTAACCAAAAGAAATGCGTTAAACAAATTCGTACACGTTATTTATCAATTTAACTCTAGAATTAAAGGATATACAACGAGAAACAAAGTTTGACAACCTTTAAACAGTTTTAATAACTATCTCAAAAATTGTCGCTCTGATGCAAACAACTGATGAGTTATCTACTTAAATTTGTTGAACAAAACGACTTACGTATTTTAAGCATGCTAACCTTTAGCCCGGTAAGCAAATTAAAAAAAAAAAACGCAATATGTAGGCTACCCGAGAACGGAGACGTCGAGTAACCAAAAGAAATGCGTTAAACAAATTCGTACACGTTATTTATCAATTTAACTCTAGAATTAAAGGATATACAACGAGAAACAACGTTTTACAACCTTTAAACAGTTTTAATTACTATCTCAAAAATTGTCGCTCTGATGCAAACAACTGATGAGTTATCTACTTAAATTTGTTGAACAAAACGACTTACGTATTTTAAGCATGCTAACCTTTAGCCCGGTAAGCAAATTAAAAAAAAAACGCAATATGTAGGCTACACGAGAACGGAGACGTCGAGTAACCAAAACAAATGCGTTAAACAAATTCGTAAACGTTATTTATCAATTTAACTCTAGAATTAAAGGATATACAACGAGAAACAACGTTTGACAACCTTTAAACAATTTTAATAACTATCTCAAAAATTGTCGCTCTGATGCAAACAACTGATGAGTTATCTATTTAAATTTGTTGAACAAAACGACTTACGTATTTTAAGCATGCTAACCTTTAGCTCGGTAAGCAAATTAAAAAAAAAAAGCAATATGTAGGCTACACGAGAACGGAGACGTCGAGTAACCAAAAGAAATGCGTTAACCAAATTCGTACACGTTATTTATCAATTTAACTCTAGAATTAAAGGATATACAACGAGAAACAACGTTTTACAACCTTTAAACAGTTTTAATAACTATCTCAAAAATTGTCGCTCTGATGCAAACAACTGATGAGTTATCTACTTAAATTTGTTGAACAAAACGACTTACGTATTTTAAGCATGCTAACCTTTAGCCCGGTAAGCAAATTAAAAAAAAACGCAATATGTAGGCTACACGAGAACGGAGACGTCGAGTAACCAAAACAAATGCGTTAAACAAATTCGTAAACGTTATTTATCAATTTAACTCTAGAATTAAGGGATATACAACGAGAAACAACGTTTGACAACCTTTAAACAGTTTTAATAACTATCTCAAAAATTGTCGCTCTTATGCAAACAACTGATGAGTTATCTACTTAAATTTGTCGAACAAAACGACTTACGTATTTTAAGCATGCTAACCTTTATCCCGGTAAGCAAATTAAAAAAAAAACGCAATATGTAGGCTACACGAGAACGGAGACGTCGAGTAACCAAAAGAAATGCGTTAAACAAATTCGTACACGTTATTTATCAATTTAACTCTAGAATTAAAGGATATACAACGAGAAACAACGTTTGACAACCTTTAAACAGTTTTAATAACTATCTCAAAAATTGTCGCTCTGATGCAAACAACTGATGAGTTATCTACTTAAATTTGTTGAACAAAACGACTTACGTATTTTAAGCATGCTAACCTTTATCCCGGTAAGCAAATTTAAAAAAAAAAACGCAATATGTAGGCTACACGAGAACGGAGGCGTCGAGTAACCAAAAGAAATGCGTTAAACAAATTCGTACACGCTATTTATCAATTTAACTCTAGAATTAAAGGATATACAACGAGAAACAACGTTTGACAATCTTTAAACAATTTTAATAACTATCTCAAAAATTGTCGCTCTGATGCAAACAACTGATGAGTTATCTACTTAAATTTGTTGAACAAAACGACTTACGTATTTTAAGCATGCTAACCTTTAGCCCGGTAAGCAAATTAAAAAAAAAACGCAATATGTAGGCTACACGAGAACGGAGGCGTCGAGTAACCAAAACAAATGCGTTAAACAAATTCGTAAACGTTATGTATCAATTTAACTCTAGAATTAAAGGATATACAACGAGAAACAACGTTTGACAACCTTTAAACAGTTTTAATAACTATCTCAAAAATTGTCGCTCTGATGCAAACAACTGATGAGTTATCTACTTAAATTTGTTGAACAAAACGACTTACGTATTCTAAGCATGCTAATCTTTAGCCCGGTAAGCAAATTAAAAAAAAAACGCAATATGTAGGCTACACGAGAACGGAGACGTCCAGTAACCAAAAGAAATGCGTTAAACAAATTCGTACACGTTATTTATCAATTTAACTCTAGAATTAAAGGATATACAACGAGAAACAACGTTTGACAACCTTTAAACAGTTTTAATAACTATCTCAAAAATTGTTGCTCTGATGCAAACAACTGATGAGTTATCTACTTAAATTTGTTGAACAAAACGACTTACGTATTTTAAGCATGCTAACCTTTAGCTCGGTAAGCAAATTAAAAAAAAAAAGCAATATGTAGGCTACACGAGAACGGAGACGTCCAGTAACCAAAAGAAATGCGTTAAACAAATTCGTACACGTCATTTATCAATTTAACTCTAGAATTAAAGGATATACAACGAGAAACAACGTTTTACAACCTTTAAACAGTTTTAATAACTATCTCAAAAATTTTCGCTCTGATGCAAACAACTGATGAGTTATCTACTTAAATTTGTTGAACAAAACGACTTGCGTATTTTAAGCATGCTAACCTTTAGCTCGGTAAGCAAATAAAAAAAAAAAGCAATATGTAGGCTACACGAGAACGGAGACGTCGAGTAACCAAAAGAAATGCGTTAAACAAATTCGTACACGTTATTTATCAATTTAACTCTAGAATTAAAGGATATACAACGAGAAACAACGTTTGACAACCTTTAAACAGTTTTAATAACTATCTCAAAAATTGTCGCTCTGATGCAAACAACTGATGAGTTATCTACTTAAATTTGTTGAACAAAACGACTTACGTATTTTAAGCATGCTAACCTTTAGCCCGGTAAGCAAATTAAAAAAAAACGCAATATGTAGGCTACACGAGAACGGAGACGTCGAGTAACCAAAAGAAATGCGTTAAACAAATTCGTACACGTCATTTATCAATTTAACTCTAGAATTAAAGGATATACAACGAGAAACAACGTTTTACAACCTTTAAACAGTTTTAATAACTATCTCAAAAATTTTCGCTCTGATGCAAACAACTGATGAGTTATCTACTTAAATTTGTTGAACAAAACGACTTGCGTATTTTAAGCATGCTAACCTTTAGCTCGGTAAGCAAATAAAAAAAAAAAAGCAATATGTAGGCTACACGAGAACGGAGACGTCGAGTAACCAAAAGAAATGCGTTAAACAAATTCGTACACGTTATTTATCAATTTAACTCTAGAATTAAAGGATATACAACGAGAAACAACGTTTGACAACCTTTAAACAGTTTTAATAACTATCTCAAAAATTGTCGCTCTGATGCAAACAACTGATGAGTTATCTACTTAAATTTTTTGAACAAAACGACTTACGTATTTTAAGCATGCTAACCTTTAGCTCGGTAAGCAAATTAAAAAAAAAAAGCAATATGTAGGCTACACGAGAACGGAGACGTCGAGTAACCAAAACAAATGCGTTAAACAAATTCGTAAACGTTATTTATCAATTTAACTCTAGAATTAAAGGATATACAACGAGAAACAACGTTTGACAACCTTTAAACAGTTTTAATAACTATCTCAAAAATTGTCGCACTGATGCAAACAACTGATGAGTTATCTACTTAAATTTGTTGAACAAAACGACTTACGTATTTTAAGCATGCTAACCTTTAGCTCGGTAAGCAAATTAAAAAAAAAAAAGCAATATGTAGGCTACACGAGAACGGAGACGTCGATTAACCAAAAGAAATGCGTTAAACAAATTCGTACACGTTATTTATCAATTTAACTCTAGAATTAAAGGATATACAACGAGAAACAACGTTTTACAACCTTTAAACAGTTTTAATAACTATCTCAAAAATTGTCGCTCTGATGCAAACAACTGATGAGTTATCTACTTAAATTTGTTGAACAAAACGACTTACGTATTTTAAGCATGCTAACCTTTAGCTCGGTAAGCAAATTAAAAAAAAAAAGCAATATGTAGGCTACACGAGAACGGAGACGTCGAGTAACCAAAAGAAATGCGTTAAACAAATTCGTAAACGTTATTTATCAATTTAACTCTAGAATTAAAGGATATACAACGAGAAACAACGTTTGACAACCTTTAAACAGTTTTAATAACTATCTCAAAAATTGTCGCTCTGATGCAAACAACTGATGAGTTATCTACTTAAATTTGTTGAACAAAACGACTTACGTATTTTAAGCATGCTAACCTTTAGCCCGGTAAGCAAATTAAAAAAAAACGCAATATGTAGGCTACACGAGAACGGAGGCGACGAGTAACCAAAACAAATGCGTTAAACAAATTCGTAAACGTTATTTATCAATTTAACTCTAGAATTAAAGGATATACAACGAGAAACAACGTTTGACAACCTTTAAACAGTTTTAATAACTATCTCAAAAATTGTCGCTCTGATGCAAACAACTGATGAGTTATCTACTTAAATTTGTTGAACAAAACGACTTACGTATTTTAAGCATGCTAACCTTTAGCTCGGTAAGCAAATTAAAAAAAAACGCAATATGTAGGCTACACGAGAACGGAGACGTCGAGTAACCAAAACAAATGCGTTAAACAAATTCGTAAACGTTATTTATCAATTTAACTCTAGAATTAAAGGATATACAACGAGAAACAACATTTGACAACCTTTAAACAGTTTTAATAACTATCTCAAAAATTGTCGCACTGATGCAAACAACTGATGAGTTATCTACTTAAATTTGTTGAACAAAACGACTTACGTATTTTAAGCATGCTAACCTTTAGCTCGGTAAGCAAATTAAAAAAAAAAAAAGCAATATGTAGGCTACACGAGAACGGAGACGTCGAGTAACCAAAACAAATGCGTTAAACAAATTCGTAAACGTTATTTATCAATTTAACTCTAGAATTAAAGGATATACAACGAGAAACAACGTTTGACAACCTTTAAACAGTTTTAATAACTATCTCAAAAATTGTCGCACTGATGCAAACAACTGATGAGTTATCTACTTAAATTTGTTGAACAAAACGACTTACGTATTTTAAGCATGCTAACCTTTAGCTCGGTAAGCAAATTAAAAAAAAAAAAGCAATATGTAGGCTACACGAGAACGGAGACGTCGAGTAACCAAAACAAATGCGTTAAACAAATTCGTAAACGTTATTTATCAATTTAACTCTAGAATTAAAGGATATACAACGAGAAACAACGTTTGACAACCTTTAAACAGTTTTAATAACTATCTCAAAAATTGTCGCTCTGATGCAAACAACTGATGAGTTATCTACTTAAATTTGTTGAACAAAACGACTTACGTATTCTAAGCATGCTAACCTTTAGCTCGGTAAGCAAATTAAAAAAAAAAAGCAATATGTAGGCTACACGAGAACGGAGACGTCGAGTAACCAAAACAAATGCGTTAAACAAATTCGTAAACGTTATTTATCAATTTAACTCTAGAATTAAAGGATATACAACGAGAAACAACGTTTGACAACCTTTAAACAGTTTTAATAACTATCTCAAAAATTGTCGCACTGATGCAAACAACTGATGAGTTATCTACTTAAATTTGTTGAACAACACGACTTACGTATTTTAAGCATGCTAACCTTTAGCTCGGTAAGCAAATTAAAAAAAAAAAAGCAATATGTAGGCTACACGAGAACGGAGACGTCGAGTAACCAAAAGAAATGCGTTAAACAAATTCGTACACGTTATTTATCAATTTAACTCTAGAATTAAAGGATATACAACGAGAAACAACGTTTTACAACCTTTAAACAGTTTTAATAACTATCTCAAAAATTGTCGCTCTGATGCAAACAACTGATGAGTTATCTACTTAAATTTGTTGAACAAAACGACTTACGTATTTTAAGCATGCTAACCTTTAGCTCGGTAAGCAAATTAAAAAAAAAAGCAATATGTAGGCTACACGAGAACGGAGGCGACGAGTAACCAAAACAAATGCGTTAAACAAATTCGTAAACGTTATTTATCGATTTAACTCTAGAATTAAAGGATATACAACGAGAAACAACGTTTGACAACCTTTAAACAGTTTTAATAACTATCTCAAAAATTGTCGCTCGGATCAAACAACTGATGAGTTATCTACTTAAATTTGTTGAACAAAACGACTTACGTATTTTAAGCATGCTAACCTTTAGCCCGGTAAGCAAATTAAAAAAAAAAAAACGCAATATGTAGGCTACACGAGAACGGAGGCGTCGAGTAACCAAAACAAATGCGTTAAACAAATTCGTAAACGTTATTTATCAATTTAACTCTAGAATTAAAGGATATACAACGAGAAACAACGTTTGACAACCTTTAAACAGTTTTAATAACTATCTCAAAAATTGTCGCTCTGATGCAAACAACTGATGAGTTATCTACTTAAATTTGTTGAACAAAACGACTTACGTATTTTAAGCATGCTAACCTTTAGCCCGGTAAGCAAATTAAAAAAAAAACGCAATATGTAGGCTACACGAGAACGGAGACGTCGAGTAACCAAACCAAATGCGTTAAACAAATTCGTACACGTTATTTATCAATTTAACTCTAGAATTAAAGGATATACAACGAGAAACATCGTTTGACAACCTTTAAATAGTTTTAATAACTATCTCAAAAATTGTCGCTCTGATGCAAACAACTGATGAGTTATCTACTTAAATTTGTTGAACAATACGACTTACGTATTTTAAGCATGCTAACCTTTAGCTCGGTAAGCAAATTAAAAAAAAAAGCAATATGTAGGCTACACGAGAACCGAGACGTCGAGTAACCAAAAGAAATGCGTTAAACAAATTCGTACACGTTATTTATCAATTTAACTCTAGAATTAAAGGATATACAACGAGAAACAACGTTTTACAACCTTTAAACAGTTTTAATAACTATCTCAAAAATTGTCGCTCTGATGCAAACAACTGATTAGTTATCTACTTAAATTTGTTGAACAAAACGACTTACGTATTTTAAGCATGCTAACCTTTAGCTCGGTAAGCAAATTAAAAAAAAAAAGCAATATGTAGGCTACACGAGAACGGAGACGTCGAGTAACCAAAACAAATGCGTTAAACAAATTCGTACACGTTATTTATCAATGTATCTCTAGCATTAAAGGATATACAACGAGAAACAACGTTTGACAACCTTTAAACAGTTTTAATAACTATCTCAAAAATTGTCGCTCTGATGCAAACAACTGCTGAGTTATCTACTCAAATTTGTTGAACAAAACGACTTACGTATTTTAAACATGCTAACCTTTAGCCCGGTAAGCAAATTAAAAAAAAAAAAAACGCAATATGTAGGCTACACGAGAACGGAGACGTCGACTAACCAAAACAAATGCGTTAAACAAATCCTTAAACGTTATTTATCAATTTAACTTTAGAAGTAAAGGATATACAACGAGAAACAACGTTTGACAACCTTTAAACAGTTTTAATAACTATCTCAAAAATTGTCGCTCTGATGCAAACAACTGATGAGTTATCTACTTAAATTTGTTGAACAAAACGACTTACGTATTTTAAGCATGCTAACCTTTAGCTCGGTAAGCAAATTAAAAAAAAAGCAATATGTAGGCTACACGAGAACGGAGACGTCGAGTAACCAAAAGAAATGCGTTAAACAAATTCGTACACGTTATTTATCAATTTAACTCTAGAATTAAAGGATATACAACGAGAAACAACGTTTTACAACCTTTAAACAGTTTTAATAACTATCTCAAAAATTGTCGCTCTGATGCAAACAACTGATGAGTTATCTACTTAAATTTGTAGAACAAAACGACTTACGTATTTTAAGCATGCTAACCTTTAGCCCGGTAAGCAAATTAAAAAAAAAAACGCAATATGTAGGCTACACGAGAACGGAGGCGTCGAGTAACCAAAACAAATGCGTTAAACAAATTCGTAAACGTTATTTATCAATTTAACTCTAGAATTAAAGGATATACAACGAGAAACAACGTTTGACAACCTTTAAACAGTTTTAATAACTATCTCAAAAATTGTCGCTCTGATGCAAACAACTGATGAGTTATCTACTTAAATTTGTTGAACAAAACAACTTACGTATTTTAAGCATGCTAACCTTTAGCTCGGTAAGCAAATTAAAAAAAAAAACGCAATATGTAGGCTACACGAGAACGGAGGCGTCGAGTAACCAAAACAAATGCGTTAAACAAATTCGTAAACGTTATTTATCAATTTAACTCTAGAATTAAAGGATATACAACGAGAAACAACGTTTGACAACCTTTAAACAGTTTTAATAACTATCTCAAAAATTGTCGCTCTGATGCAAACAACTGCTGAGTTATCTACTCAAATTTGTTGAACAAAACGACTTACGTATTTTAAACATGCTAACCTTTAGCCCGGTAAGCAAATTAAAAAAAAAACGCAATATGTAGGCTACACGAGAACGGAGGCGTCGAGTAACCAAAACAAATGCGTTAAACAAATTCGTAAACGTTATTTATCAATTTAACTCTAGAATTAAAGGATATACAACGAGAAACAACGTTTGACAACCTTTAAACAGTTTTAATAACTATCTCAAAAATTGTCGCTCTGATGCAAACAACTGATGAGTTATCTACTTAAATTTGTTGAACAAAACGACTTACGTATTTTAAGCATGCTAACCTTTAGCACGGTAAGCAAATTAAAAAAAAAAACGCAATATGTAGGCTACACGAGAACGGAGGCGTCGAGTAACCAAAACAAATGCGTTAAACAAATTCGTACACGTTATTTATCAATTTAACTCTAGAATTAAAGGATATACAACGAGAAACAATGTTTTACAACCTTTAAACAGTTTCAATAACTATCTCAAAAATTGTCGCTCTGATGCAAACAACTGATGAGTTATCTACTTAAATTTGTTGAACAAAACGACTTACGTATTTTAAGCATGCTAACCTTTAGCCCGGTAAGTAAATTAAAAAAAAACGCAATATGTAGGCTACACGAGAACGGAGACGTCGAGTAACCAAAACAAATGCGTTAAACAAATTCGTACACGTTATTTATCAATTTAACTCTAGAATTAAAGGATATACAACGAGAAACAACGTTTTACAACCTTTAAACAGTTTTAATAACTATCTCAAAAATTGTCGCTCTGATGCAAACAACTGATGAGTTATCTACTTAAATTTGTTGAACAAAACGACTTACGTATTTTAAGCATGCTAACCTTTATCCCGGTAAGCAAATTAAAAAAAAACGCAATATGTAGGCTACACGAGAACGGAGACGTCGGGTAACCAAAACAAATGCGTTAAACAAATTCGTACAGGTTATTTATCAATTTAACTCTAGAATTAAAGGATATACAACGAGAAACAACGTTTTACAACCTTTAAACAGTTTTAATAACTATCTCAAAAATTGTCGCTCTGATGCAAACAACTGATGAGTTATCTACTTAAATTTGTTGAACAAAACGACTTACGTATTTTAAGCATGCTAACCTTTAGCCCGGTAAGCAAATTAAAAAAAAAACGCAATATGTAGGCTACACGAGAACGGAGACGTCGAGTAACCAAAACAAATGCGTTAAACAAATTCGTACACGTTATTTGTCAATTTAACTCTAGAATTAAAGGATATACAACGAGAAACAACGTTTTACAACCTTTAAACAGTTTTAATAACTATCTCAAAAATTGTCGCTCTGATGCAAACAACTGATGAGTTATCTACTTAAATTTGTTGAACAAAACGACTTACGTATTTTAAGCATGCTAACCTTTAGCCCGGTAAGCAAATTAAAAAAAAACGCAATATGTAGGCTACACGAGAACGGAGACGTCGAGTAACCAAAACAAATGCATTAAACAAATTCATACACGTTATTTATCAATTTAACTCTAGAATTAAAGGATATACAACGAGAAACAACGGTTGACAACCTTTAAACAGTTTTAATAACTATCTCAAAAATTGTCGCTCTGATGCAAACAACTGCTGAGTTATCTACTCAAATTTGTTGAACAAAACGACTTACGTATTTTAAACATGCTAACCTTTAGCCCGGTAAGCAAATTAAAAAAAAAAAAACGCAATATGTAGGCTACACGAGAACGGAGACGTCGACTAACCAAAACAAATGCGTTAAACAAATTCTTAAACGTTATTTATCAATTTAACTTTAGAAGTAAAGGATATACAACGAGAAACAACGTTTGACAACCTTTAAACAGTTTTAATAACTATCTCAAAAATTGTCGCTCTGATGCAAACAACTGATGAGTTATCTACTTAAATTTGTTGAACAAAACGACTTACGTATTTTAAGCATGCTAACCTTTAGCTCGGTAAGCAAATTAAAAAAAAAAGCAATATGTAGGCTACACGAGAACGGAGACGTCGAGTAACCAAAAGAAATGCGTTAAACAAATTCGTACACGTTATTTATCAATTTAACTCTAGAATTAAAGGATATACAACGAGAAACAACGTTTTACAACCTTTAAACAGTTTTAATAACTATCTCAAAAATTGTCGCTCTGATGCAAACAACTGATAAGTTATCTACTTAAATTTGTAGAACAAAACGACTTACGTATTTTAAGCATGCTAACCTTTAGCCCGGTAAGCAAATTAAAAAAAAAACCCAATATGTAGGCTACACGAGAACGGAGGCGTCGAGTAACCAAAACAAATGTGTTAAACAAATTCGTAAACGTTATTTATCAATTTAACTCTAGAATTAAAGGATATACAACGAGAAACAACGTTTGACAACCTTTAAACAGTTTTAATAACTATCTCAAAAATTGTCGCTCTGATGCAAACAACTGATGAGTTATCTACTTAAATTTGTTGAACAAAACGACTTACGTATTCTAAGCATGCTAACCTTTAGCTCGGTAAGCAAAGTAAAAAAAAAACGCAATATGTAGGCTACACGAGAACGGAGACGTCGAGTAACCAAAACAAATGCGTTAAACAAATTCGTACACGTTATTTATCAATTTAACTCTAGAATTAAAGGATATACAACGAGAAACAACGTTTGACAACCTTTAAACAGTTTTAATAACTATCTCAAAAATTGTCGCTCTGATGCAAACAACTGATGAGTTATCTACTTAAATTTGTAGAACAAAACGACTTACGTATTTTAAGCATGCTAACCTTTAGCCCGGTAAGCAAATTAAAAAAAAAAAACGCAATATGTAGGCTACACGAGAACGGAGACGTCGAGTAACCAAAAGAAATGCGTTAAACAAATTCGTACAGGTTATTTATCAATTTAACTCTAGAATTAAAGGATATACAACGAGAAACAACGTTTTACAACCTTTAAACAGTTTTAATAACTATCTCAAAAATTGTCGCTCTGATGCAAACAACTGATGAGTTATCTACTTAAATTTGTTGAACAAAACGACTTACGTATTTTAAGCATGCTAACCTTTAGCCCGGTAAGCAAATTAAAAAAAAAACGCAATATGTAGGCTACACGAGAACGGAGACGTCGAGTAACCAAAACAAATGCGTTAAACAAATTCGTACACGTTATTTATCAATTTAACTCTAGAATTAAAGGATATACAACGAGAAACAACGTTTGACAACCTTTAAACAGTTTTAATAACTATCTCAAAAATTGTCGCTCTGATGCAAACAACTGCTGAGTTATCTACTCAAATTTGTTGAACAAAACGACTTACGTATTTTAAGCATGCTAACCTTTAGCCCGGTAAACAAATTAAAAAAAAAACGCAATATGTAGGCTACACGAGAACGGAGACGTCGAGTAACCAAAACAAATGCGTTAAACAAATTCGTACAGGTTATTTATCAATTTAACTCTAGAATTAAAGGATATACAACGAGAAACAACGTTTTACAACCTTTAAACAGTTTTAATAACTATCTCAAAAATTGTCGCTCTGATGCAAACAACTGATGAGTTATCTACTTAAATGTGTTGAACAAAACGACTTACGTATTTTAAGCATGCTAACCTTTAGCCCGGTAAGCAAATTAAAAAAAAAACGCAATATGTAGGCTACACGAGAACGGAGACGTCGAGTAACCAAAACAAATGCGTTAAACAAATTCGTACACGTTATTTATCAATTTAACTCTAGAATTAAAGGATATACAACGAGAAACAACGTTTTACAACTTTTAAACAGTTTTAATAACTATCTCAAAAATTGTCGCTCTGATGCAAACAACTGATGAGTTATCTACTTAAATTTGTTGAACAAAACGACTTACGTATTTTAAGCATGCTAACCTTTAGCCCGGTAAGCAAATTAAAAAAAAAAAAGCAATATGTAGGCTACACGAGAACGGAGACGTCGAGTAACCAAAACAAATGCGTTAAACAAATTCGTACACGTTATTTATCAATTTAACTCTAGAATTAAAGGATATACAACGAGAAACAACGTTTGACAACCTTTAAACAGTTTTAATAACTATCTCAAAAATTGTCGCTCTGATGCAAACAACTGCTGAGTTATCTACTCAAATTTGTTGAACAAAACGACTTACGTATTTTAAGCATGCTAACCTTTAGCCCGGTAAGCAAATTAAAAAAAAAACGCAATATGTAGGCTACACGAGAACGGAGACGTCGAGTAACCAAAACAAATGCGTTAAACAAATTCGTACACGTTATTTATCAATTTAACTCTAGAATTAAAAGATATACAACGAGAAACAACGTTTTACAACCTTTAAACAGTTTTAATAACTATCTCAAAAATTGTCGCTCTGATGCAAACAACTGATGAGTTATCTACTTAAATGTGTTGAACAAAACGGCTTACGTATTTTAAGCATGCTAACCTTTATCCCGGTAAGCAAATTAAAAAAAAAACGCAATATGTAGGCTACACGAGAACGGAGACGTCGAGTAACCAAAACAAATGCGTTAAACAAATTCGTACAGGTTATTTATCAATTTAACTCTAGAATTAAAGGATATACAACGAGAAACAACGTTTTACAACCTTTAAACAGTTTTAATAACTATCTCAAAAATTGTCGCTCTGATGCAAACAACTGCTGAGTTATCTACTTAAATTTGTTGAACAAAACGACTTACGTATTTTAACCATGCTAACCTTTAGCCCGGTAAGCAAATTAAAAAAAAAACGCAATATGTAGGCTACACGAGAACGGAGACGCCGAGTAACCAAAAGAAATGCGTTAAACAAATTCGTACACGTTATTTATCAATTTAACTCTAGAATTAAAGGGTATACAACGAGAAACAACGTTTGACAACCTTTAAACAGTTTTAATAACTATCTCAAAAATTGTCGCTCTGATGCAAACAACTGATGAGTTATCTACTCAAATTTGTTGAACGAAACGACTTACGTATTTTAAGCATGCTAACCTTTAGCCCGGTAAGCAAATTAAAAAAAAAAACGCAATATGTAGGCTACACGAGAACGGAGACGTCGAGTAACCAAAACAAATGCGTTAAACAAATTCGTACAGGTTATTTATCAATTTAACTCTAGAATTAAAGGATATACAACGAGAAACAACGTTTTACAACCTTTAAACAGTTTTAATAACTATCTCAAAAATTGTCGCTCTGATGCAAACATCTGCTGATATATCTACTCAAATTTGTTGAACAAAACGACTTACGTATTTTAAGCATGCTAACTTTTAGCCCGGTAAGCAAATTAAAAAAAAAACGCAATATGTAGGCTACACGAGAACGGAGACGTCGAGTAACCAAAACAAATGCGTTAAACAAATTCGTACACGTTATTTATCAATTTAACTCTAGAATTAAAGGATATACAACGAGAAACATCGTTTGACAACCTTTAAATAGTTTTAATAACTATCTCAAAAATTGTCGCTCTGATGCAAACAACTGATGAGTTATCTACTTAAATTTGTTGAACAAAACGACTTACGTATTTTAAGCATGCTAACCTTTAGCCCGGCAAGCAAATTAAAAAAAAAACGCAATATGTAGGCTACACGAGAATGGAGACGTCGAGTAACTAAAACAAATGCGTTAAACAAATTCGTACACGTTATTTATCAATTTAACTCTAGAATTAAAGGATATACAACGAGCAACAACGTTTTACAACCTTTAAACAGTTTTAATAACTATCTCAAAAATTGTCGCTCTGATGCAAACAACTGATGAGTTATCTACTTAAATTTGTTGAACAAAACGACTTACGTATTTTAAGCATGCTAACCTTTAGCTCGGTAAGCAAATTAAAAAAAAAAAAGCAATATGTAGGCTACACGAGAACAGAGGCGTCGAGTAACCAAAACAAATGCGTTAAACAAATTCGTAAACGTTATTTATCAATTTAACTCTAGAATTAAAGGATATACAACGAGAAACATCGTTTGACAACCTTTAAACAGTTTTAATAACTATCTCAAAAATTGTCGCTCTGATGCAAACAACTGATGAGTTATCTACTCAAATTTGTTGAACGAAACGACTTACGTATTTTAAGCATGCTAACCTTTATCCCGGTAAGCAAATTAAAAAAAAACGCAATATGTAGGCTACACGAGAACGGAGACGTCGAGTAACCAAAACAAATGCGTTAAACAAATTCGTAAACGTTATTTATCAATTTAACTCTAGAATTAAAGGATATACAACGAGAAAGAACGTTTGACAACCTTTAAACTGTTTTAATAACTATCTCAAAAATTGTCGCTCTGATGCAAACAACTGATGAGTTATCTACTTAAATTTGTTGAACAAAACGACTTACGTATTTTAAGCATGCTAACCTTTAGCTCGGTAAGCAAATTAAAAAAAAAAACAATATGTAGGCTACACGAGAACGGAGACGTCGAGTAACCAAAATAAATGCGTTAAACAAATTCGTACACGTTATTTATCAATTTAACTCTAGAATTAAAGGATATACAACGAGAAACAACGTTTGACAACCTTTAAACAGTTTTAATAACTATCTCAAAAATTGTCGCTCTGATGCAAACAACTGATGAGTTATCTACTTAAATTTGTTGAACAAAACGACTTACGTATTTTAAGCATGCTAACCTTTAGCTCGGTAAGCAAATTAAAAAAAAAAGCAATATGTAGGCTACACGAGAACGGAGACGTCGAGTAACCAAAAGAAATGCGTTAAACAAATTCGTACACGTTATTTATCAATTTAACTCTAGAATTAAAGGATATACAACGAGAAACAACGTTTTACAACCTTTAAACAGTTTTAATAACTATCTCAAAAATTGTCGCTCTGATGCAAACAACTGATGAGTTATCTACTTAAATTTGTAGAACAAAACGACTTACGTATTTTAAGCATGCCAACCTTTAGCCCGGTAAGCAAATTAAAAAAAAAAAACGCAATATGTAGGCTACACGAGAACGGAGACGTCGAGTAACCAAAAGAAATGCGTTAAACAAATTCGTACAGGTTATTTATCAATTTAACTCTAGAATTAAAGGATATACAACGAGAAACAACGTTTTACAACCTTTAAACAGTTTTAATAACTATCTCAAAAATTGTCGCTCTGATGCAAACAACTGATGAGTTATCTACTTAAATTTGTTGAACAAAACGGCTTACGTATTTTAAGCATGCTAACCTTTATCCCGGTAAGCAAATTAAAAAAAAAACGCAATATGTAGGCTACACGAGAACGGAGACGTCGAGTAACCAAAACAAATGCGTTAAACAAATTCGTACAGGATATTTATCAATTTAACTCTAGAATTAAAGGATATACAACGAGAAACAACGTTTGACAACCTTTAAACAGTTTTAATAACTATCTCAAAAATTGTCGCTCTGATGCAAACAACTGCTGAGTTATCTACTCAAATTTGTTAAACAAAACGACTTACGTATTTTAAGCATGCTAACCTTTAGCCCGGTAAACAAATTAAAAAAAAAACGCAATATGTAGGCTACACGAGAACGGAGACGTCGAGTAACCAAAACAAATGCGTTAAACAAATTCGTACACGTTATTTATCAATTTAACTCTAGAATTAAAGGATATACAACGAGAAACAACGTTTTACAACCTTTAAACAGTTTTAATAACTATCTCAAAAATTGTCGCTCTGATGCAAACAACTGATGAGTTATCTACTTAAATTTGTTGAACAAAACGGCTTACGTATTTTAAGCATGCTAACCTTTATCCCGGTAAGCAAATTAAAAAAAAAACGCAATATGTAGGCTACACGAGAACGGAGACGTCGAGTAACCAAAACAAATGCGTTAAACAAATTCGTACAGGTTATTTATCAATTTAACTCTAGAATTAAAGGATATACAACGAGAAACAACGTTTTACAACCTTTAAACAGTTTTAATAACTATCTCAAAAATTGTCGCTCTGATGCAAACAACTGCTGAGTTATCTACTTAAATTTGTTGAACAAAACGACTTACGTGTTTTAAGCATGCTAACCTTTAGCCCGGTAAGCAAATTAAAAAAAAAACGCAATATGTAGGCTACACGAGAACGGAGACGTCGAGTAACCAAAAGAAATGCGTTAAACAAATTCGTACACGTTATTTATCAATTTAACTCTAGAATTAAAGGATATACAACGAGAAACAACGTTTGACAACCTTTAAACAGTTTTAATAACTATCTCAAAAATTGTCGCTCTGATGCAAACAACTGATGAGTTATCTACTCAAATTTGTTGAACGAAACGACTTACGTATTTTAAGCATGCTAACCTTTAGCCCGGTAAGCAAATTAAAAAAAAAAACGCAATATGTAGGCTACACGAGAACGGAGACGTCGAGTAACCAAAACAAATGCGTTAAACAAATTCGTACAGGTTATTTATCAATTTAACTCTAGAATTAAAGGATATACAAGGAGAAACAACGTTTTACAACCTTTAAACAGTTTTAATAACTATCTCAAAAATTGTCGCTCTGATGCAAACAACTTCTGAGATATCTACTCAAATTTGTTGAACAAAACGACTTACGTATTTTAAGCATGCTAACCTTTAGCCCGGTAAGCAAATAAAAAAAAAAACGCAATATGTAGGCTACACGAGAACGGAGACGTCGAGTAACCAAAACAAATGCGTTAAACAAATTCGTACACGTTATTTATCAATTTAACTCTAGAATTAAAGGATATACAACGAGAAACATCGTTTGACAACCTTTAAATAGTTTTAATAACTATCTCAAAAACTGTCGCTCTGATGCAAACAACTGATGAGTTATCTACTTAAATTTGTTGAACAAAACGACTTACGTATTTTAAGCATGCTAACCTTTAGCCCGGTAAGCAAATTACAAAAAAAAAACGCAATATGTAGGCTACACGAGAACGGAGACGTCGAGTAACTAAAACAAATGCGTTAAACAAATTCGTACACGTTATTTATCAATTTAACTCTAGAATTAAAGGATATACAACGAGCAACAACGTTTTACAACCTTTAAACAGTTTTAATAACTATCTCAAAAATTGTCGCTCTGATGCAAACAACTGATGAGTTATCTACTTAAATTTGTTGAACAAAACGACTTACGTATTTTAAGCATGCTAACCTTTAGCTCGGTAAGCAAATTAAAAAAAAAAAGCAATATGTAGGCTACACGAGAACGGAGACGTCGAGTAACCAAAAGAAATGCGTTAAACAAATTCGTACACGTTATTTATCAATTTAACTCTAGAATTAAAGGATATACAACGAGAAACAACGTTTGACAACCTTTAAACAGTTTTAATAACTATCTCAAAAATTGTCGCTCTGATGCAAACAACTGATGAGTTATCTACTTAAATTTGTTGAACAAAACGACTTACGTATTTTAAGCATGCTAACCTTTATCCCGGTAAGCAAATAAAAAAAAAACGCAATATGTAGGCTACACGAGAACGGAGGCGTCGAGTAACCAAAACAAATGCGTTAAATAAATTCGTACACGTTATTTATCAATTTAACTCTAGAATTAAAGGATATACAACGAGAAACAACGTTTGACAACCTTTAAACAGTTTTAATAACTATCTCAAAAATTGTCGCTCTGATGCAAACAACTGATGAGTTATCTACTTAAATTTGTTGAACAAAACGACTTACGTATTTTAAGCATGCTAACCTTTAGCCCGGTAAGCAAATTTAAAAAAAACGCAATATGTAGGCTACACGAGAACGGAGGCGTCGAGTAACCAAAACAAATGCGTTAAACAAATTCGTAAACGTTATTTATCAATTTAACTCTAGAATTAAAGGATATACAACGAGAAACAACGATTGACAACCTTTAAACAGTTTTAATAACTATCTCAAAAATTGTCGCTCTGATGCAAACAACTGATGAGTTATCTACTTAAATTTTTTGAACAAAACGACTTACGTATTTTAAGCATGCTAACCTTTAGCTCGGTAAGCAAATTAAAAAAAAAACGCAATATGTAGGCTACACGAGAACGGAGACGTCGAGTAACCAAAAGAAATGCGTTAAACAAATTCGTACACATTATTTATCAATTTAACTCTAGAATTAAAGGATATACAACGAGAAACAACGTTTGACAACCTTTAAACAGTTTTAATAACTATCTCAAAAATTGTCGTTCTGATGCAAACAACTGATGAGTTATCTACTTAAATTTGTTGAACAAAACGACTTACGTATTTTAAGCATGCTAACCTTTATCCCGGTAAGCAAATTAAAAAAAAAAAGCAATATGTAGGCTACACGAGAACAGAGGCGTCGAGTAACCAAAACAAATGCGTTAAACAAATTCGTAAACGTTATTTATCAATTTAACTCTAGAATTAAAGGATATACAACGAGAAACATCGTTTGACAACCTTTAAACAGTTTTAATAACTATCTCAAAAATTGTCGCTCTGATGCAAACAACTGATGAGTTATCTACTCCAATTTGTTAAACGAAACGACTTACGTATTTTAAGCATGCTAACCTTTAACCCGGTAAGCAAATTAAAAAAAAACGCAATATGTAGGCTACACGAGAACGGAGACGTCGAGTAACCAAAACAAATGCGTTAAACAAATTCGTAAACGTTATTTATCAATTTAACTCTAGAATTAAAGGATATACAACGAGAAACAACGTTTGACAACCTTTAAACTGTTTTAATAACTATCTCAAAAATTGTCGCTCTGATGCAAACAACTGATGAGTTATCTACTTAAATTTGTTGAACAAAACGACTTACGTATTTTAAGCATGCTAACCTTTAGCTCGGTAAGCAAATTAAAAAAAAAAACAATATGTAGGCTACACGAGAACGGAGACGTCGAGTAACCAAAAGAAATGCGTTAAACAAATTCGTACACGTTATTTATCAATTTTACTCTAGAATTAAAGGATATACAACGAGAAACAACGTTTGACAACCTTTAAACAGTTTTAATAACTATCTCAAAAATTGTCGCTCTGATGCAAACAACTGATGAGTTATCTACTTAAATTTGTTGAACAAAACGACTTACGTATTTTAAGCATGCTAACCTTTAGCTCGGTAAGCAAATTTAAAAAAAAAGCAATATGTAGGCTACACGAGAACGGAGACGTCGAGTAACCAAAAGAAATGCGTTAAACAAATTCGTACACGTTATTTATCAATTTAACTCTAGAATTAAAGGATATACAACGAGAAACAGCGTTTTACAACCTTTAAACAGTTTTAATAACTATCTCAAAAATTGTCGCTCTGATGCAAACAACTGATGAGTTATCTACTTAAATTTGTTGAACAAAACCACTTACGTATTTTAAGCATGCTAACCTTTAGCCCGGTAAGCAAATTAAAAAAAAAAACGCAATATGTAGGCTACACGAGAACGGAGACGTCGAGTAACCAAAACAAATGCGTTAAACAAATTCGTGCACGTTATTTATCAATATAACTCTAGAATTAAAGGATATACAACGAGAAACAACGTTTTACAACCTTTAAACAGTTTTAATAACTATCTCAAAAATTGTCGCTCTGATGCAAACAACTGATGAGTTATCTACTCAAATTTGTTGAACGAAACGACTTACGTATTTTAAGCATGCTAACCTTTAGCCCGGTAAGCAAATTAAAAAAAAAAACCCAATATGTAGGCTACACGAGAACGGAGACGTCGAGTAACCAAAACAAATGCGTTAAACAAATTCGTACACGTTATTTATCAATTTAACTCTAGAATTAAAGGATATACAACGAGAAACAACGTTTTACAACCTTTAAACATTTTTAATAACTATCTCAAAAATTGTGGCTCTGATGCAAACAACTGATGAGTTATCTACTCAAATTTGTTGAACGAAACGACTTACGTATTTTAAGCATGCTAACCTTTAGCCCGGTAAGCAAATTAAAAAAAAAACGCAATATGTAGGCTACACGAGAACGGAGACGTCGAGTAACCAAAACAAATGCGTTAAACAAATTCGTGCACGTTATTTATCAATATAACTCTAGAATTAAAGGATATACAACGAGAAACAACGTTTTACAACCTTTAAACAGTTTTAATAACTATCTCAAAAATTGTCGCTCTGATGCAAACAACTGATGAGTTATCTACTTAAATTTGTTGAACAAAACGACTTACGTATTTTAAGCATGCTAACCTTTAGCCCGGTAAGCAAATTAAAACAAAAAAGCAATATGTAGGCTACACGAGAACGGAGACGTCGAGTAACCAAAACAAATGCGTTAAACAAATTCGTACACGTTATTTATCAATTTAACTCTAGAATTAAAGGATATACAACGAGAAACAACGTTTTACAACCTTTAAACAGTTTTAATAACTATCTCAAAAATTGTCGCTCTGATGCAAACAACTGATGAGTTATCTACTTAAGTTTGTTGAACAAAACGACTTACGTATTTTAAGCATGCTAACCTTTAGCTCGGTAAGCAAATTAAAAAAAAAAACGCAATATGTAGGCTACACGAGAACGGAGACGTCGAGTAACCAAAACAGATGCGTTAAACAAATTCGTACACGTTATTTATCAATTTAACTCTAGAATTAAAGGATATACAACGAGAAACAACGTTTTACAACCTTTAAACAGTTTTAATAACTATCTCAAAAATTGTCGCTCTGATGCAAACAACTGATGAGTTATCTACTTAAATTTGTAGAACAAAACGACTTACGTATTTTAAGCATGCTAACCTTTATCCCGGTAAGCAAATTAAAAAAAAAACGCAATATGTAGGCTACACGAGAACGGAGGCGTCGAGTAACCAAAACAAATGCGTTAAACAAATTCGTAAACGTTATTTATCAATTTAATTCTAGAATTAAAGGATATACAACGAGAAACAACGTTTGACAACCTTTAAACAGTTTTAATAACTATCTCAAAAATTGTCGCTCTGATGCAAACAACTGATGAGTTATCTACTTAAATTTGTTGAACAAAACGACTTACGTATTTTAAGTATGCTAAACTTTAGCCCGGTAAGCAAATTAAAAAAAAAAACGCAATATGTAGGCTACACGAGAACGGAGACGTCGAGTAACCAAAACAAATGCGTTAAACAAATTCGTACACGTTATTTATCAATTTAACTCTAGAATTAAAGGATATACAACGAGAAACAACGTTTGACAACCTTTAAACAGTTTTAATAACTACCTCAAAAATTGTCGCTCTGATGCAAACAACTGCTGACTTATCTACTCAAATTTGTTGAACAAAACGACTTACGTATTTTAAGCATGCTAACCTTTAGCCCGGTAAGCAAATTAAAAAAAAAAACGCAATATGTAGGCTACACGAGAACGGAGACGTCGAGTAACCAAAACAAATGCGTTAAACAAATTCGTACACGTTATTTATCAATTTAACTCTAGAATTAAAGGATATACAACGAGAAACAACGTTTGACAACCTTTAAACAGTTTTAATAACTATCTCAAAAATTGTCGCTCTGATGCAAACAACTGAAGAGTTATCTACTTAAATTTGTAGAACAAAACGACTTACGTATTTTAAGCATGCTAACCTTTATCCCGGTAAGCAAATTAAAAAAAAAAACGCAATATGTAGGCTACACGAGAACGGAGGCGTCTAGTAACCAAAACAAATGCGTTAAACAAATGTGTAAACGTTATTAATAATTTAACTCTAGAATTAAAGGATATACAACGAGAAACAACGTTTGACAACCTTTAAACAGTTTTAATAACTATCTCAAAAATTGTCGCTCTGATGCAAACAACTGATGAGTTATCTACTCAAATTTGTTGAACAAAACGACTTACGTATTTTAAGCATGCTAACCTTTAGCCCGGTAAGCAAATTAAAAAAAAAACGCAATATGTAGGCTACACGAGAACGGAGACGTCGAGTAACCAAAAGAAATGCGTTAAACAAATTCGTACACGTTATTTATCAATTTAACTCTAGAATTAAAGGATATACAACGAGAAACAACGTTTGACAACCTTTAAACAGTTTTAATAACTATCTCAAAAATTGTCGCTCTGATGCAAACAACTGATGAGTTATCTACTTAAATTTGTTGAACAAAACGACTTACGTATTTTAAGCATGCTAACCTTTATCCCGGTAAGCAAATTAAAAAAAAAAGCAATATGTAGGCTACACGAGAACGGAGACGTCGAGTAACCAAAAGAAATGCGTCAAACAAATTCGTACACGTTATTTATCAATTTAACTCTAGAATTAAAGGATATACAACGAGAAACAACGTTTTACAACCTTTAAACAGTTTTAATAACTATCTCAAAAATTGTCGCTCTGATGCAAACAACTGATGAGTTATCTACTTAAATTTGTTGAACAAAACGACTTACGTATTTTAAGCATGCTAACCTTTAGCTCGATAAGCAAATTAAAAAAAAACGCAATATGTAGGCTACACGAGAACGGAGGCGTCGAGTAACCAAAACAAATGCGTTAAACAAATTCGTAAACGTTATTTATCAATTTAACTCTAGAATTAGAGGATATACAACGAGAAACAACGTTTGACAACCTTTAAACAGTTTTAATAACTATCTCAAAAATTGTCGCTCTGATGCAAACAACTGATGAGTTATCTACTTAAATTTATTGAACAAAACGACTTACGTATTTTAAGCATGCTAACCTTTATCCCGGTAAGCAAATTAAAAAAAAAAACGCAATATGTAGGCTACACGAGAACGGAGACGTCGAGTAACCAAAACAAATGCGTTAAACAAATTCGTAAACGTTATTTATCAATTTAACTCTAGAATTAAAGGATATACAACGAGAAACAACGTTTGACAACCTTTAAACAGTTTTAATAACTATCTCAAAAATTGTCGCTCTGATGCAAACAACTGATGAGTTATCTACTTAAATTTGTTGAACAAAACGACTTACGTATTTTAAGCATGCTAAACTTTAGCTCGGTAAGCAAATTAAAAAAAAAGCAATATGTAGGCTACACGAGAACGGAGACGTCGAGTAACCAAAACAAATGCGTTAAACAAATTCGTAAACGTTATTTATCAATTTAACTCTAGAATTAAAGGATATACAACGAGAAACAACGTTTGACAACCTTTAAACAGTTTTAATAACTATCTCAAAAATTGTCGCTCTGATGCAAACAACTGATGAGTTATCTACTTAAATTTGTTGAACAAAACGACTTACGTATTTTAAGCATGCTAACCTTTAGCTCGGTAAGCAAATTTAAAAAAAAGCAATATGTAGGCTACACGAGAACGGAGACGTCGAGTAACCAAAACAAATGCATTAAACAAATTCGTAAACGTTATTTATCAATTTAACTCTAGAATTAAAGGATATACAACGAGAAACAACGTTTGACAACTTTAAACAGTTTTAATAACTATCTCAAAAATTGCCGCTCTAATGCAAACATCTGATGAGTTATCTACTTAAATTTGTTGAACAAAACGACTTACGTATTTTAAGCATGCTAACCTTTAGCTCGGTAAGCAAATTAAAAAAAAACGCAATATGTAGGCTACACGAGAACGGAGACGTCGAGTAACCAAAAGAAATGCGTTAAACAAATTCGTACACGTTATTTATCAATTTAACTCTAGAATTAAAGGATATACAACGAGAAACCACGTTTGACAACCTTTAAACAGTTTTAATAACTATCTCAAAAATTGTCGCTCTGATGCAAACAACTGATGAGTTATGTACTTAAATTTGTTGAAAAAAACGACTTACGTATTTTAAGCATGCTAGCCTTTATCCCGGTAAGCAAATTAAAAAAAAAAAAGCAATATGTAGGCTACACGAGAACGGAGACGTCGAGTAACCAAAAGAAATGCGTTAAACAAATTCGTACGCGTTATTTATCAATTTAACTCTAGAATTAAAGGATATACAACGAGAAACAACGTTTGACAACCTTTAAACAGTTTTAATAACTATCTCAAAAATTGTCGCTCTGATGCAAACAACTGCTGACTTATCTACTCAAATTTGTTGAACAAAACGACTTACGTATTTTAAGCATGCTAACCTTTAGCCCGGTAAGCAAATTAAAAAAAAAAACGCAATATGTAGGCTACACGAGAACGGAGACGTCGAGTAACCAAAACAAATGCGTTAAACAAATTCGTACACGTTATTTATCAATTTAACTCTAGAATTAAAGGATATACAACGAGAAACAACGTTTGACAACCTTTAAACAGTTTTAATAACTATCTCAAAAATTGTCGCTCTGATGCAAACAACTGAAGAGTTATCTACTTAAATTTGTAGAACAAAACGACTTACGTATTTTAAGCATGCTAACCTTTATCCCGGTAAGCAAATTAAAAAAAAAAACGCAATATGTAGGCTACACGAGAACGGAGGCGTCTAGTAACCAAAACAAATGCGTTAAACAAATTCGTAAACGTTATTAATAATTTAACTCTAGAATTAAAGGATATACAACGAGAAACAACGTTTGACAACCTTTAAACAGTTTTAATAAGTATCTCAAAAATTGTCGCTCTGATGCAAACAACTGATGAGTTATCTACTCAAATTTGTTGAACAAAACGACTTACGTATTTTAAGCATGCTAACCTTTAGCCCGGTAAGCAAATTAAAAAAAAAACGCAATATGTAGGCTACACGAGAACGGAGACGTCGAGTAACCAAAAGAAATGCGTTAAACAAATTCGTACACGTTATTTATCAATTTAACTAGAATTAAAGGATATACAACGAGAAACAACGTTTGACAACCTTTAAACAGTTTTAATAACTATCTCAAAAATTGTCGCTCTGATGCAAACAACTGATGAGTTATCTACTTAAATTTGTTGAACAAAACGACTTACGTATTTTAAGCATGCTAACCTTTATCCCGGTAAGCAAATTAAAAAAAAAAGCAATATGTAGGCTACACGAGAACGGAGACGTCGAGTAACCAAAAGAAATGCGTCAAACAAATTCGTACACGTTATTTATCAATTTAACTCTAGAATTAAAGGATATACAACGAGAAACAACGTTTTACAACCTTTAAACAGTTTTAATAACTATCTCAAAAATTGTCGCTCTGATGCAAACAACTGATGAGTTATCTACTTAAATTTGTTGAACAAAACGACTTACGTATTTTAAGCATGCTAACCTTTAGCTCGATAAGCAAATTAAAAAAAAAAACGCAATATGTAGGCTACACGAGAACGGAGGCGTCGAGTAACCAAAACAAATGCGTTAAACAAATTCGTAAACGTTATTTATCAATTTAACTCTAGAATTAGAGGATATACAACGAGAAACAACGTTTGACAACCTTTAAACAGTTTTAATAACTATCTCAAAAATTGTCGCTCTGATGCAAACAACTGATGAGTTATCTACTTAAATTTATTGAACAAAACGACTTACGTATTTTAAGCATGCTAACCTTTATCCCGGTAAGCAAATTAAAAAAAAAAACGCAATATGTAGGCTACACGAGAACGGAGACGTCGAGTAACCAAAACAAATGCGTTAAACAAATTCGTAAACGTTATTTATCAATTTAACTCTAGAATTAAAGGATATACAACGAGAAACAACGTTTGACAACCTTTAAACAGTTTTAATAACTATCTCAAAAATTGTCGCTCTGATGCAAACAACTGATGAGTTATCTACTTAAATTTGTTGAACAAAACGACTTACGTATTTTAAGCATGCTAAACTTTAGCTCGGTAAGCAAATTAAAAAAAAAAAACGCAATATGTAGGCTACACGAGAACGGAGACGTCGAGTAACCAAAACAAATGCGTTAAACAAATTCGTAAACGTTATTTATCAATTTAACTCTAGAATTAAAGGATATACAACGAGAAACAACGTTTGACAACCTTTAAACAGTTTTAATAACTATCTCAAAAATTGTCGCTCTGATGCAAACAACTGATGAGTTATCTACTTAAATTTGTTGAACAAAACGACTTACGTATTTTAAGCATGCTAACCTTTAGCTCGGTAAGCAAATTAAAAAAAAAGCAATATGTAGGCTACACGAGAACGGAGACGTCGAGTAACCAAAACAAATGCGTTAAACAAATTCGTAAACGTTATTTATCAATTTAACTGTAGAATTAAAGGATATACAACGAGAAACAACGTTTGACAACCTTTAAACATTTTTAATAACTATCTCAAAAATTGCCGCTCTAATGCAAACAACTGATGAGTTATCTACTTAAATTTGTTGAACAAAACGACTTACGTATTTTAAGCATGCTAACCTTTAGCTCGGTAAGCAAATTAAAAAAAAAACGCAATATGTAGGCTACACGAGAACGGAGACGTCGAGTAACCAAAAGAAATGCGTTAAACAAATTCGTACACGTTATTTATCAATTTAACTCTAGAATTAAAGGATATACAACGAGAAACCACGTTTGACAACCTTTAAACAGTTTTAATAACTATCTCAAAAATTGTCGCTCTGATGCAAACAACTGATGAGTTATGTACTTAAATTTGTTGAACAAAACGACTTACGTATTTTAAGCATGCTAACCTTTATCCCGGTAAGCAAATTAAAAAAAAAAAGCAATATGTAGGCTACACGAGAACGGAGACGTCGAGTAACCAAAAGAAATGCGTTAAACAAATTCGTACACGTTATTTATCAATTTAACTCTAGAATTAAAGGATACACAACGAGAAACAACGTTTGACAACCTTTAAACAGTTTTAATAACTATCTCAAAAATTGTCGCTCTGATGCAAACAACTGATGAGTTATCTACTTAAATTTGTTGAACAAAACGACTTACGTATTTTAAGCATGCTAACCTTTAGCCCGGTAAGCAAATTAAAAAAAAAAACGCAATATGTAGGCTACACGAGAACGGAGACGTCGAGTAACCAAAACAAATGCGTTAAACAAATTCGTACACGTTATTTATCAATTTAACTCTAGAATTAAAGGATATACAACGAGAAACAACGTTTTACAACCTTTAAACAGTTTTAATAACTATCTCAAAAATTGTCGCTCTGATGCAAACAACTGATGAGTTATCTACTTAAATTTGTTGAACAAAACGACTTACGTATTTTAAGCATCCTAACCTTTAGCTCGGTAAGCAAATTAAAAAAAAAAGCAATATGTAGGCTACACGAGAACGGAGACGTCGAGTAACCAAAAGAAATGCGTTAAACAAATTCGTACACGTTATTTATCAATTTAACTCTCGAATTAAAGGATATACAACGAGAAACAACGTTTTACAACCTTTAAACAGTTTTAATAACTATCTCAAAAATTGTCGCTCTGATGCAAACAACTGATGAGTTATCTACTTAAATTTTTTGAACAAAACGACTTACGTATTTTAATCATGCTAACCTTTAGCTCGGTAAGCAAATTAAAAAAAAAACGCAATATGTAGGCTACACGAGAACGGAGGCGTCGAGTAACCAAAAAAAATGCGTTAAACAAATTCGTACACATTATTTATCAATTTAACTCTAGAGTTAAAGGATATACAACGAGAAACAACGTTTTACAACCTTTAAACAGTTTTAATAACTATCTCAAAAATTGTCGCTCTGATGCAAACAACTGATGAGTTATCTACTTAAATTTGTTGAACAAAACGACTTACGTATTTTAAGCATGCTAACCTTTAGCTCGGTAAGCAAATTAAAAAAAAAAAAAACGCAATATGTAGGCTACACGAGAACGGAGACGTCGACTAACCAAAACAAATGCGTTAAACAAATTTTTAAACGTTATTTATCAATCTAACTCTAGAATTAAAGGATATACAACGAGAAACAACGTTTGACAACCTTTAAACAGTTTTAATAACTATCTCAAAAATTGTCGCTCTGATGCAAACAACTGATGAGTTATCTACTTAAATTTGTTGAACAAAACGACTTACGTATTTTAAGCATGCTAACCTTTAGCCCGGTAAGCAAATTAAAAAAAAAACGCAATATGTAGGCTACACGAGAACGGAGACGTCGAGTAACCAAAAGAAATGCGTTAAACAAATTCGTACACGTTATTTATCAATTTAACTCTAGAATTAAAGGATATACAACGAGAAACAACGTTTGACAACCTTTAAACAGTTTTAATAACTATCTCAAAAATTGTCGCTCTGATGCAAACAACTGATGAGTTATCTACTTAAATTTGTTGAACAAAACGACTTACGTATTTTAAGCATGCTAACCTTTAGCTCGGTAAGCAAATTAAAAAAAAAACGCAATATGTAGGCTACACGAGAACGGAGGCGTCGAGTAACCAAAACAAATGCGTTAAACAAATTCGTAAACGTTATTTATCAATTTAACTCTAGAAATAAAGGATATACAACGAGAAACAACGTTTGACAACCTTTAAACAGTTTTAATAACTATCTCAAAAATTGTCGCTCTGATGCAAACAACTGCTGAGTTATCAACTCAAATTTGTTGAACAAAACGACTTACGTATTTTAAACATGCTAACCTTTAGCCCGGTAAGCAAATTAAAAAAAAAAAACGCAATATGTAGGCTACACGAGAACGGAGACGTCGAGTAACCAAAACAAATGCGTTAAACAAATTCGTACAGGTTATTTATCAATTTAACTCTAGAATTAAAGGATATACAACGAGAAACAACGTTTGACAACCTTTAAACAGTTTTAATAACTATCTCAAAAATTGTCGCTCTGATGCAAACAACTGATGAGTTATCTACTTAAATTTGTTGAACAAAACGACTTACGTATTTTAAGCATGCTAACCTTTAGCCCGGTAAGCAAATTAAAAAAAAAAAGCAATATGTAGGCTACACGAGAACGGAGACGACGAGTAACCAAAAGAAATGCGTTAAACATATTCGTACACGTAATTTATCAATTTAACTCTAGAATTAAAGGATATACAACGAGAAACAACGTTTTACAACCTTTAAACAGTTTTAATAACTATCTCAAAAATTGTCGCTCTGATGCAAACAACTGATGAGTTATCTACTTAAATTTGTTGAACAAAACGACTTACGTATTTTAAGCATGCTAACCTTTAGCCCGGTAAGAAAATTAAAAAAAAAACGCAATATGTAGGCTACACGAGAACGGAGACGTCGAGTAACCAAAAGAAATGCGTTAAACAAATTCGTACACGTTATTTATCAATTTAACTCTAGAATTAAAGGATATACAACGAGAAACAACGTTTTACAACCTTTAAACAGTTTTAATAACTATCTCAAAAATTGTCGCTCTGATGCAAGCAACTGATGAGTTATCTACTTAAATTTGTTGAACAAAACGACTTACGCATTTTAAGCATGCTAACCTTTAGCTCGGTAAGCAAATTAAAAAAAAAAAAGCAATATGTAGGCTACACGAGAACGGAGACGTCGAGTAACCAAAAGAAATGCGTTAAACAAATTCGTACACGTTATTTATCAATTTAACTCTAGAATTAAAGGATATACAACGAGAAACAACGTTTTACAACCTTTAAACAGTTTTAATAACTATCTCAAAAATTGTCGCTCTGATGCAAACAACTGATGAGTTATCTACTTAAATTTGTAGAACAAAACGACTTACGTATTTTAAGCATGCTAACCTTTATCCCGGTAAGCAAATTAAAAAAAAAACGCAATATGTAGGCTACACGAGAACGGAGGCGTCGAGTAACCAAAACAAATGCGTTAAACAAATTCGTAAACGTTATTTATCAATTTAACTCTAGAATTAAAGGATATACAACGAGAAACAACGTTTTACAACCTTTAAACAGTTTTAATAACTATCTCAAAAATTGTCGCTCTGATGCAAACAACTGCTGAGTTATCTACTCAAATTTGTTGAACAAAACGACTTACGTATTTTAAACATGCTAACCTTTAGCCCGGTAAGCAAATTAAAAAAAAAACGCAATATGTAGGCTACACGAGAACGGAGGCGTCGAGTAACCAAAACAAATGCGTTAAACAAATTCGTAAACGTTATTTATCAATTTAACTCTAGAATTAAAGGATATACAACGAGAAAAAACGTTTGACAACCTTTAAACAGTTTTAATAACTATCTCAAAAATTGTCGCTCTGATGCAAACAACTGATGAGTTATCTACTTAAATTTTTTGAACAAAACGACTTACGTATTTTAATCATGCTAACCTTTAGCTCGGTAAGCAAATTAAAAAAAAAACGCAATATGTAGGCTACACGAGAACGGAGGCGTCGAGTAACCAAAAAAAATGCGTTAAACAAATTCGTACACATTATTTATCAATTTAACTCTAGAGTTAAAGGATATACAACGAGAAACAACGTTTTACAACCTTTAAACAGTTTTAATAACTATCTCAAAAATTGTCGCTCTGATGCAAACAACTGATGAGTTATCTACTTAAATTTGTTGAACAAAACGACTTACGTATTTTAAGCATGCTAACCTTTAGCTCGGTAAGCAAATTAAAAAAAAAAAAACGCAATATGTAGGCTACACGAGAACGGAGACGTCGACTAACCAAAACAAATGCGTTAAACAAATTTTTAAACGTTATTTATCAATTTAACTCTAGAATTAAAGGATATACAACGAGAAACAACGTTTGACAACCTTTAAACAGTTTTAATAACTATCTCAAAAATTGTCGCTCTGATGCAAACAACTGATGAGTTATCTACTTAAATTTGTTGAACAAAACGACTTACGTATTTTAAGCATGCTAACCTTTAGCTCGGTAAGCAAATTAAAAAAAAAGCAATATGTAGGCTACACGAGAACGGAGACGTCGAGTAACCAAAACAAATGCGTTAAACAAATTCGTAAACGTTATTTATCAATTTAACTCTAGAATTAAAGGATATACAACGAGAAACAACGTTTGACAACCTTTAAACAGTTTTAATAACTATCTCAAAAATTGCCGCTCTAATGCAAACAACTGATGAGTTATCTACTTAAGTTTGTTGAACAAAACGACTTACGTATTTTAAGCATGCTAACCTTTAGCTCGGTAAGCAAATTAAAAAAAACGCAATATGTAGGCTACACGAGAACGGAGACGTCGAGTAACCAAAAGAAATGCGTTAAACAAATTCGTACACGTTATTTATCAATTTAACTCTAGAATTAAAGGATATACAACGAGAAACCACGTTTGACAACCTTTAAACAGTTTTAATAACTATCTCAAAAATTGTCGCTCTGATGCAAACAACTGATGAGTTATGTACTTAAATTTGTTGAACAAAACGACTTACGTATTTTAAGCATGCTAACCTTTATCCCGGTAAGCAAATTAAAAAAAAAAAAGCAATATGTAGGCTACACGAGAACGGAGACTTCGAGTAACCAAAAGAAATGCGTTAAACAAATTCGTACACGTTATTTATCAATTTAACTCTAGAATTAAAGGATATACAACGAGAAACAACGTTTGACAACCTTTAAACAGTTTTAATAACTATCTCAAAAATTGTCGCTCTGATGCAAACAACTGATGAGTTATCTACTTAAATTTGTTGAACAAAACGACTTACGTATTTTAAGCATGCTAACCTTTAGCCCGGTAAGCAAATTAAAAAAAAAAACGCAATATGTAGGCTACACGAGAACGGAGACGTCGAGTAACCAAAACAAATGCGTTAAACAAATTCGTACACGTTATTTATCAATTTAACTCTAGAATTAAAGGATATACAACGAGAAACAACGTTTTACAACCTTTAAACAGTTTTAATAACTATCTCAAAAATTGTCGCTCTGATGCAAACAACTGATGAGTTATCTACTTAAATTTGTTGAACAAAACGACTTACGTATTTTAAGCATCCTAACCTTTAGCTCGGTAAGCAAATTAAAAAAAAAAGCAATATGTAGGCTACACGAGAACGGAGACGTCGAGTAACCAAAAGAAATGCGTTAAACAAATTCGTACACGTTATTTATCAATTTAACTCTAGAATTAAAGGATATACAACGAGAAACAACGTTTTACAACCTTTAAACAGTTTTAATAACTATCTCAAAAATTGTCGCTCTGATGCAAACAACTGATGAGTTATCTACTTAAATTTGTTGAACAAAACGACTTACGTATTTTAAGCATGCTAACCTTTAGCCCGGTAAGAAAATTAAAAAAAAAACGCAATATGTAGGCTACACGAGAACGGAGACGTCGAGTAACCAAAACAAATGCGTTAAACAAATTCGTACACGTTATTTATCAATTTAACTCTAGAATTAAAGGATATACAACGAGAAACAACGTTTGACAACCTTTAAACAGTTTTAATAACTATCTCAAAAATTGTCGCTCTGATGCAAACAACTGATGAGTTATCTACTTAAATTTGTTGAACAAAACGACTTACGTATTTTAAGCATGCTAACTTTAGCCCGGTAAGCAAATTAAAAAAAAAAACGCAATATGTAGGCTACACGAGAACGGAGGCGTCGAGTAACCAAAACAAATGCGTTAAACAAATTCGTAAACGTTATTTATCAATTTAACTCTAGAATTAAAGGATATACAACGAGAAACAACGTTTGACAACCTTTAAACAGTTTTAATAACTATCTCAAAAATTGTCGCTCTGATGCAAACAACTGCTGAGTTATCTACTCAAATTTGTTGAACAAAACGACTTACGTATTTTAAACATGCTAACCTTTAGCCCGGTAAGCAAATTAAAAAAAAAAAACGCAATATGTAGGCTACACGAGAACGGAGACTTCGAGTAACCAAAACAAATGCGTTAAACAAATTCGTACAGGTTATTTATCAATTTAACTCTAGAATTAAAGGATATACAACGAGAAACAACGTTTGACAACCTTTAAACAGTTTTAATAACTATCTCAAAAATTGTCGCTCTGATGCAAACAACTGATGAGTTATCTACTTAAATTTGTTGAACAAAACGACTTACGTATTTTAAGCATGCTAACCTTTAGCCCGGTAAGCAAATTAAAAAAAAAAAGCAATATGTAGGCTACACGAGAACGGAGACGTCGAGTAACCAAAAGAAATGCGTTAAACATATTCGTACACGTAATTTATCAATTTAACTCTAGAATTAAAGGATATACAACGAGAAACAACGTTTTACAACCTTTAAACAGTTTTAATAACTATCTCAAAAATTGTCGCTCTGATGCAAACAACTGATGAGTTATCTACTTAAATTTGTTGAACAAAACGACTTACGTATTTTAAGCATGCTAACCTTTAGCCCGGTAAGAAAATTAAAAAAAAAACGCAATATGTAGGCTACACGAGAACGGAGACGTCGAGTAACCAAAACAAATGCGTTAAACAAATTCGTACACGTTATTTATCAATTTAACTCTAGAATTAAAGGATATACAACGAGAAACAACGTTTGACAACCTTTAAACAGTTTTAATAACTATCTCAAAAATTGTCGCTCTGATGCAAACAACTGATGAGTTATCTACTTAAATTTGTTGAACAAAACGACTTACGTATTTTAAGCATGCTAACTTTAGCCCGGTAAGCAAATTAAAAAAAAAAACGCAATATGTAGGCTACACGAGAACGGAGACGTCGAGTAACCAAAAGAAATGCGTTAAACAAATTCCTACACGTTATTTATCAATTTAACTCTAGAATTAAAGGATATACAACGAGAAACAACGTTTGACAACCTTTAAACAGTTTTAATAACTATCTCAAAAATTGTCGCTCTGATGCAAACAACTGATGAGTTATCTACTTAAATTTGTTGAACAAAACGACTTACATATTTTAAGCATGCTAACCTTTAGCTCGGTAAGCAAATTAAAAAAAAAAAACGCAATATGTAGGCTACACGAGAACGGAGACGTCGACTAACCAAAACAAATGCGTTAAACAAATTTTTAAACGTTATTTATCAATTTAACTCTAGAATTAAAGGATATACAACGAGAAACAACGTTTGACAACCTTTAACAGTTTTAATAACTATCTCAAAAATTGTCGCTCTGATGCAAACAACTGATGAGTTATCTACCTAAATTTGTTGAACAAACCGACTTACGTATTTTAAGCATGCTAACCTTTAGCCCGTAAGCAAATTAAAAAAAAACGCAATATGTAGGCTACACGAGAACGGAGACGTCGAGTAACCAAAAGAAATGCGTTAAACAAATTCCTACACGTTATTTATCAATTTAACTCTAGAATTAAAGGATATACAACGAGAAACAACGTTTGACAACCTTTAAACAGTTTTAATAACTATCTTCAAAAATTGTCGCTCTGATGCAAACAACTGATGAGTTATCTACTTAAATTTGTTGAACAAAACGACTTACGTATTTTAAGCATGCTAACTTTAGCCCGGTAAGCAAATTAAAAAAAAAACGCAATATGTAGGCTACACGAGAACGGAGACGTCGAGTAACCAAAAGAAATGCGTTAAACAAATTCCTACACGTTATTTATCAATTTAACTCTAGAATTAAAGGATATACAACGAGAAACAACGTTTGACAACCTTTAAACAGTTTTAATAACTATCTCAAAAATTGTCGCTCTGATGCAAACAACTGATGAGTTATCTACTTAAATTTGTTGAACAAAACGACTTACATATTTTAAGCATGCTAACCTTTAGCTCGGTAAGCAAATTAAAAAAAAAAACGCAATATGTAGGCTACACGAGAACGGAGGCTTCGAGTAACCAAAAAAAATGCGTTAAACAAATTCGTACACATTATTTATCAATTTAACTCTAGAGTTAAAGGATATACAACGAGAAACAACGTTTTACAACCTTTAAACAGTTTTAATAACTATCTCAAAAATTGTCGCTCTGATGCAAACAACTGATGAGTTATCTACTTAAATTTGTTGAACAAAACGACTTACGTATTTTAAGCATGCTAACCTTTAGCTCGGTAAGCAAATTAAAAAAAAAAAAAACGCAATATGTAGGCTACACGAGAACGGAGACGTCGACTAACCAAAACAAATGCGTTAAACAAATTTTTAAACGTTATTTATCAATTTAACTCTAGAATTAAAGGATATACAACGAGAAACAACGTTTGACAACCTTTAAACAGTTTTAATAACTATCTCAAAAATTGTCGCTCTGATGCAAACAACTGATGAGTTATCTACTTAAATTTGTTGAACAAAACGACTTACGTATTTTAAGCATGCTAACTTTAGCTCGGTAAGCAAATTAAAAAAAAAGCAATATGTAGGCTACACGAGAACGGAGACGTCGAGTAACCAAAACAAATGCGTTAAACAAATTCGTAAACGTTATTTATCAATTTAACTCTAGAATTAAAGGATATACAACGAGAAACAACGTTTGACAACCTTAAAACAGTTTTAATAACTATCTCAAAAATTGCCGCTCTAATGCAAACAACTGATGAGTTATCTACTTAAGTTTGTTGAACAAAACGACTTACGTATTTTAAGCATGCTAACCTTTAGCTCGGTAAGCAAATTAAAAAAAAACGCAATATGTAGGCTACACGAGAACGGAGACGTCGAGTAACCAAAAGAAATGCGTTAAACAAATTCGTACACGTTATTTATCAATTTAACTCTAGAATTAAAGGATATACAACGAGAAACCACGTTTGACAACCTTTAAACAGTTTTAATAACTATCTCAAAAATTGCCGCTCTAATGCAAACAACTGATGAGTTATCTACTTAAGTTTGTTGAACAAAACGACTTACGTATTTTAAGCATGCTAACCTTTAGCTCGGTAAGCAAATTAAAAAAAAACGCAATATGTAGGCTACACGAGAACGGAGACGTCGAGTAACCAAAAGAAATGCGTTAAACAAATTCGTACACGTTATTTATCAATTTAACTCTAGAATTAAAGGATATACAACGAGAAACCACGTTTGACAACCTTAAAACAGTTTTAATAACTATCTCAAAAATTGCCGCTCTAATGCAAACAACTGATGAGTTATCTACTTAAGTTTGTTGAACAAAACGACTTACGTATTTTAAGCATGCTAACCTTTAGCTCGGTAAGCAAATTAAAAAAAAACGCAATATGTAGGCTACACGAGAACGGAGACGTCGACTAACCAAAACAAATGCGTTAAACAAATTTTTAAACGTTATTTATCAATTTAACTCTAGAATTAAAGGATATACAACGAGAAACAACGTTTGACAACCTTTAAACAGTTTTAATAACTATCTCAAAAATTGTCGCTCTGATGCAAACAACTGATGAGTTATCTACTTAAATTTGTTGAACAAACCGACTTACGTATTTTAAGCATGCTAACCTTTAGCCCGGTAAGCAAATTAAAAAAAAACGCAATATGTAGGCTACACGAGAACGGAGACGTCGAGTAACCAAAAGAAATGCGTTAAACAAATTCCTACACGTTATTTATCAATTTAACTCTAGAATTAAAGGATATACAACGAGAAACAACGTTTGACAACCTTTAAACAGTTTTAATAACTATCTCAAAAATTGTCGCTCTGATGCAAACAACTGATGAGTTATCTACTTAAATTTGTTGAACAAAACGACTTACGTATTTTAAGCATGCTAACTTTAGCCCGGTAAGCAAATTAAAAAAAAAAACGCAATATGTAGGCTACACGAGAACGGAGACGTCGAGTAACCAAAAGAAATGCGTTAAACAAATTCCTACACGTTATTTATCAATTTAACTCTAGAATTAAAGGATATACAACGAGAAACAACGTTTGACAACCTTTAAACAGTTTTAATAACTATCTCAAAAATTGTCGCTCTGATGCAAACAACTGATGAGTTATCTACTTAAATTTGTTGAACAAAACGACTTACATATTTTAAGCATGCTAACCTTTAGCTCGGTAAGCAAATTAAAAAAAAAACGCAATATGTAGGCTACACGAGAACGGAGGCGTCGAGTAACCAAAAAAAATGCGTTAAACAAATTCGTACACATTATTTATCAATTTAACTCTAGATTTAAAGGATATACAACGAGAAACAACGTTTTACAACCTTTAAACAGTTTTAATAACTATCTCAAAAATTGTCGCTCTGATGCAAACAACTGATGAGTTATCTACTTAAATTTGTTGAACAAAACGACTTACGTATTTTAAGCATGCTAACCTTTAGCTCGGTAAGCAAATTAAAAAAAAAAAAAACGCAATATGTAGGCTACACGAGAACGGAGACGTCGACTAACCAAAACAAATGCGTTAAACAAATTTTTAAACGTTATTTATCAATTTAACTCTAGAATTAAAGGATATACAACGAGAAACAACGTTTGACAACCTTTAAACAGTTTTAATAACTATCTCAAAAATTGTCGCTCTGATGCAAACAACTGATGAGTTATCTACTTAAATTTGTTGAACAAAACGACTTACGTATTTTAAGCATGCTAACTTTAGCTCGGTAAGCAAATTAAAAAAAAAGCAATATGTAGGCTACACGAGAACGGAGACGTCGAGTAACCAAAACAAATGCGTTAAACAAATTCGTAAACGTTATTTATCAATTTAACTCTAGAATTAAAGGATATACAACGAGAAACAACGTTTGACAACCTTAAAACAGTTTTAATAACTATCTCAAAAATTGCCGCTCTAATGCAAACAACTGATGAGTTATCTACTTAAGTTTGTTGAACAAAACGACTTACGTATTTTAAGCATGCTAACCTTTAGCTCGGTAAGCAAATTAAAAAAAAACGCAATATGTAGGCTACACGAGAACGGAGACGTCGAGTAACCAAAAGAAATGCGTTAAACAAATTCGTACACGTTATTTATCAATTTAACTCTAGAATTAAAGGATATACAACGAGAAACCACGTTTGACAACCTTTAAACAGTTTTAATAACTATCTCAAAAATTGTCGCTCTGATGCAAACAACTGATGAGTTATGTACTTAAATTTGTTGAACAAAACGACTTACGTATTTTAAGCATGCTAACCTTTATCCCGGTAAGCAAATTAAAAAAAAAAGCAATATGTAGGCTACACGAGAACGGAGACGTCGAGTAACCAAAAGAAATGCGTTAAACAAATTCGTACACGTTATTTATCAATTTAACTCTAGAATTAAAGGATATACAACGAGAAACAACGTTTGACAACCTTTAAACAGTTTTAATAACTATCTCAAAAATTGTCGCTCTGATGCAAACAACTGATGAGTTATCTACTTAAATTTGTTGAACAAAACGACTTACGTATTTTAAGCATGCTAACCTTTAGCCCGGTAAGCAAATTAAAAAAAAAACGCAATATGTAGGCTACACGAGAACGGAGACGTCGAGTAACCAAAACAAATGCGTTAAACAAATTCGTACACGTTATTTATCAATTTAACTCTAGAATTAAAGGATATACAACGAGAAACAACGTTTTACAACCTTTAAACAGTTTTAATAACTATCTCAAAAATTGTCGCTCTGATGCAAACAACTGATGAGTTATCTACTTAAATTTGTTGAACAAAACGACTTACGTATTTTAAGCATCCTGACCTTTAGCTCGGTAAGCAAATTAAAAAAAAAAGCAATATGTAGGCTACACGAGAACGGAGACGTCGAGTAACCAAAAGAAATGCGTTAAACAAATTCGTACACGTTATTTATCAATTTAACTCTAGAATTAAAGGATATACAACGAGAAACAACGTTTTACAACCTTTAAACAGTTTTAATAACTATCTCAAAAATTGTCGCTCTGATGCAAACAACTGATGAGTTATCTACTTAAATTTTTTGAACAAAACGACTTACGTATTTTAATCATGCTAACCTTTAGCTCGGTAAGCAAATTAAAAAAAAAACGCAATATGTAGGCTACACGAGAACGGAGGCGTCGAGTAACCAAAAAAAATGCGTTAAACAAATTCGTACACATTATTTATCAATTTAACTCTAGAGTTAAAGGATATACAACGAGAAACAACGTTTTACAACCTTTAAACAGTTTTAATAACTATCTCAAAAATTGTCGCTCTGATGCAAACAACTGATGAGTTATCTACTTAAATTTGTTGAACAAAACGACTTACGTATTTTAAGCATGCTAACCTTTAGCTCGGTAAGCAAATTAAAAAAAAAAACGCAATATGTAGGCTACACGAGAACGGAGACGTCGACTAACCAAAACAAATGCGTTAAACAAATTTTTAAACGTTATTTATCAATTTAACTCTAGAATTAAAGGATATACAACGAGAAACAACGTTTGACAACCTTTAAACAGTTTTAATAACTATCTCAAAAATTGTCGCTCTGATGCAAACAACTGATGAGTTATCTACTTAAATTTGTTGAACAAACCGACTTACGTATTTTAAGCATGCTAACCTTTAGCCCGGTAAGCAAATTAAAAAAAAACGCAATATGTAGGCTACACGAGAACGGAGACGTCGAGTAACCAAAAGAAATGCGTTAAACAAATTCGTACACGTTATTTATCAATTTAACTCTAGAATTAAAGGATATACAACGAGAAACAACGTTTGACAACCTTTAAACAGTTTTAATAACTATCTCAAAAATTGTCGCTCTGATGCAAACAACTGATGAGTTATCTACTTAAATTTGTTGAACAAAACGACTTACGTATTTTAAGCATGCTAACCTTTAGCTCGGTAAGCAAATTAAAAAAAAAACGCAATATGTAGGCTACGAGAAACAACGTTTTACAACCTTTAAACAGTTTTAATAACTATCTCAAAAATTGTCGCTCTGATGCAAACAACTGATGAGTTATCTACTTAAATTTGTTGAACAAAACGACTTACGTATTTTAAGCATGCTAACCTTTAGCTCGGTAAGCAAATTAAAAAAAAAAAAACGCAATATGTAGGCTACACGAGAACGGAGACGTCGACTAACCAAAACAAATGCGTTAAACAAATTTTTAAACGTTATTTATCAATTTAACTCTAGAATTAAAGGATATACAACGTTTGACAACCTTTAAACAGTTTTAATAACTATCTCAAAAATTGTCGCTCTGATGCAAACAACTGATGAGTTATCTACTTAAATTTGTTGAACAAAACGACTTACGTATTTTAAGCATGCTAACCTTTATCCCGGTAAGCAAATTAAAAAAAAAACGCAATATGTAGGCTACACGAGAACGGAGACGTCGACTAACCAAAACAAATGCGTTAAACAAATTTTTAAACGTTATTTATCAATTTAACTCTAGAATTAAAGGATATACAACGAGAAACAACGTTTGACAACCTTTAAACAGTTTTAATAACTATCTCAAAAATTGTCGCTCTGATGCAAACAACTGATGAGTTATCTACTTAAATTTGTTGAACAAAACGACTTACGTATTTTAAGCATGCTAACCTTTAGCTCGGTAAGCAAATTAAAAAAAAAACGCAATATGTAGGCTACACGAGAACGGAGGCGTCGAGTAACCAAAACAAATGCGTTAAACAAATTCGTAAACGTTATTTATCAATTTAACTCTAGAATTAAAGGATATACAACGAGAAACAACGTTTGACAACCTTTAAACAGTTTTAATAACTATCTCAAAAATTGTCGCTCTGATGCAAACAACTGCTGAGTTATCTACTCAAATTTGTTGAACAAAACGACTTACGTATTTTAAACATGCTAACCTTTAGCCCGGTAAGCAAATTAAAAAAAAAAACGCAATATGTAGGCTACACGAGAACGGAGACGTCGAGTAACCAAAACAAATGCGTTAAACAAATTCGTACAGGTTATTTATCAATTTAACTCTAGAATTAAAGGATATACAACGAGAAACAACGTTTGACAACCTTTAAACAGTTTTAATAACTATCTCAAAAATTGTCGCTCTGATGCAAACAACTGATGAGTTATCTACTTAAATTTGTTGGACAAAACGACTTACGTATTTTAAGCATGCTAACCTTTAGCCCGGTAAGCAAATTAAAAAAAAAAAAAGCAATATGTAGGCTACACGAGAACGGAGACGTCGAGTAACCAAAAGAAATGCGTTAAACATATTCGTACACGTAATTTATCAATTTAACTCTAGAATTAAAGGATATACAACGAGAAACAACGTTTTACAACCATTAAACAGTTTTAATAACTATCTCAAAAATTGTCGCTCTGATGCAAACAACTGATGAGTTATCTACTTAAATTTGTTGAACAAAACGACTTACGTATTTTAAGCATGCTAACCTTTAGCCCGGTAAGAAAATTAAAAAAAAAACGCAATATGTAGGCTACACGAGAACGGAGACGTCGAGTAACCAAAACAAATGCGTTAAACAAATTCGTACACGTTATTTATCAATTTAACTCTAGAATTAAAGGATATACAACGAGAAACAACGTTTGACAACCTTTAAACAGTTTTAATAACTATCTCAAAAATTGTCGCTCTGATGCAAACAACTGATGAGTTATCTACTTAAATTTGTTGAACAATACGACTTACGTATTTTAAGCATGCTAACTTTAGCCCGGTAAGCAAATTAAAAAAAAAACGCAATATGTAGGCTACACGAGAACGGAGGCGTCGAGTGACCAAAACAAATGCGTTAAACAAATTCGTAAACGTTATTTATCAATTTAACTCTAGAATTAAAGGATATACAACGAGAAACAACGTTTGACAACCTTTAAACAGTTTTAATAACTATCTCAAAAATTGTCGCTCTGATGCAAACAACTGATGAGTTATCTACTTAAATTTGTTGAACAATACGACTTACATATTTTAAGCATGCTAACCTTTAGCTCGGTAAGCAAATTAAAAAAAAAACGCAATATGTAGGCTACACGAGAACGGAGACGTCGAGTAACCAAAACAAATGCGTTAAACAAATTCGTACAGGTTATTTATCAATTTAACTCTAGAATTAAAGGATATACAACGAGAAACAACGTTTGACAACCTTTAAACAGTTTTAATAACTATCTCAAAAATTGTCGCTCTGATGCAAACAACTGATGAGTTATCTACTTAAATTTGTTGAACAATACGACTTACATATTTTAAGCATGCTAACCTTTAGCTCGGTAAGCAAATTAAAAAAAAAACGCAATATGTAGGCTACACGAGAACGGAGGCGTCGAGTGACCAAAACAAATGCGTTAAACAAATTCGTAAACGTTATTTATCAATTTAACTCTAGAATTAAAGGATATACAACGAGAAACAACGTTTGACAACCTTTAAACAGTTTTAATAACTATCTCAAAAATTGTCGCTCTGATGCAAACAACTGCTGAGTTATCTACTCAAATTTGTTGAACAAAACGACTTACGTATTTTAAACATGCTAACCTTTAGCCCGGTAAGCAAATTAAAAAAAAAAACGCAATATGTAGGCTACACGAGAACGGAGACGTCGAGTAACCAAAACAAATGCGTTAAACAAATTCGTACAGGTTATTTATCAATTTAACTCTAGAATTAATGGATATACAACGAGAAACAACGTTTTACAACCTTTAAACAGTTTTAATAACTATCTCAAAAATTGTCGCTCTAATGCACACAACTGCTGAGTTATCTACTCAAATTTGTTGAACAAAACGACTTACGTATTTTAAGCATGCTAACCTTTAGCCCGGTAAGCAAATTAAAAAAAAAAGCAATATGTAGGCTACACGAGAACGGAGACGTCGAGTAACCAAAAGAAATGCGTTAAACAAATTCGTACACGTTATTTATCAATTTAACTCTAGAATTAAAGGATATACAACGAGAAACAACGTTTTACAACCTTTAAACAGTTTTAATAACTATCTCAAAAATTGTCGCTCTGATGCAAACAACTGATGAGTTATCTACTTAAATTTGTTGAACAAAACGACTTACGTATTTTAAGCATGCTAACCTTTAGCCCGGTAAGCAAATTAAAAAAAAAAACGCAATATGTAGGCTACACGAGAACGGAGACGTCGAGTAACCAAAACAAATGCGTTAAACAAATTCGTACACGTTATTTATCAATTTAACTCTAGAATTAAAGGATATACAACGAGAAACAACGTTTGACAACCTTTAAATAGTTTTAATAACTATCTCAAAAATTGTCGCTCTGATGCAAACAACTGATGAGTTATCTACTTAAATTTGTTGAACAAAACGACTTACGTATTTTAAGCATGCTAACCTTTAGCCCGGTAAGCAAATTAAAAAAAAAACGCAATATGTAGGCTACACGAGAACGGAGACGTCGAGTAACCAAAACAAATGCGTTAAACAAATTCGTACAGGTTATTTATCAATTTAACTCTAGAATTAAAGGATATACAACGAGAAACAACGTTTGACAACCTTTAAACAGTTTTAATAACTATCTCAAAAATTGTCGCTCTGATGCAAACAACTGATGAGTTATCTACTTAAATTTGTTGAACAAAACGACTTACGTATTTTAAACATGCTAACCTTTAGCCCGGTAAGCAAATTAAAAAAAAAAAACGCAATATGTAGGCTACACGAGAACGGAGGCGTCGAGTAACCAAAACAAATGCGTTAAACAAATTCGTAAACGTTATTTATCAATTTAACTCTAGAATTAAAGGATATACAACGAGAAACAACGTTTGAGAACCTTTAAATAGTTTTAATAACTATCTCAAAAATTGTCGCTCTGATGCAAACAACTCATGAGTTATCTACTTAAATTTGTTGAACAAAACTACTTACGTATTTTAAGCATGCTAACCTTTATCCCGGTAAGCAAATTTAAAAAAAAACGCAATATGTAGGCTACACGAGAACGGAGGCGTCGAGTAACCAAAAAAAATGCGTTAAACAAATTCTTAAACGTTATTTATCAATTTAACTCTAGAATTAAAGGATATACAACGAGAAACAACGTTTTACAACCTTTAAACAGTTTTAATAACTATCTCAAAAATTGTCGCTCTGATGCAAACAACTGATGAGTTATCTACTTAAATTTGTTGAACAAAACGACTTACGTATTTTAAGCATGCTAACCATTAGCTAGGTAAGCAAATTAAAAAAAAAAAGCAATATGTAGGTTACACGAGAACGGAGACGTCGAGTAACCAAAACAAATGCGTTAAACAAATTCGTAAACGTTATTTATCAATTTAACTCTAGAATTAAAGGATATACAACGAGAAACAACGTTTGACAACCTTTAAACAGTTTTAATAACTATCTCAAAAATTGTCGCTCTGATGCAAACAACTGATGAGTTATCTACTTAAATTTGTTGAACAAAACGACTTACGTATTTTAAACATGCTAACCTTTAGCCCGGTAAGCAAATTAAAAAAAAAACGCAATATGTAGGCTACACGAGAACGGAGACGTCGAGTAACCAAAACAAATGCGTTAAACAAATTCGTACAGGTTATTTATCAATTTAACTCTAGAATTAAAGGATATACAACGAGAAACAACGTTTGACAACCTTTAAACAGTTTTAATAACTATCTCAAAAATTGTCGCTCTGATGCAAACAACTGATGAGTTATCTACTTAAATTTGTTGAACAAAACGACTTACGTATTTTAAGCATGCTAACTTTTAGCCCGGTAAGCAAATTAAAAAAAAAAAACGCAATATGTAGGCTACACGAGAACGGAGACGTCGAGTAACCAAAACAAATGCGTTAAACAAATTCGTACACGTTATTTATCAATTTAACTCTAGAATTAAAGGATATACAACGAGAAACAACGTTTGACAACCTTTAAACAGTTTTAATAACTATCTCAAAAATTGTCGCTCTGATGCAAACAACTGATGAGTTATCTACTTAAATTTGTTGAACAAAACGACTTACGTATTTTAAACATGCTAACCTTTAGCCCGGTAAGCAAATTAAAAAAAAAAAACGCAATATGTAGGCTACACGAGAACGGAGGCGTCGAGTAACCAAAACAAATGCGTTAAACAAATTCGTAAACGTTATTTATCAATTTAACTCTAGAATTAAAGGATATACAACGAGAAACAACGTTTGAGAACCTTTAAATAGTTTTAATAACTATCTCAAAAATTGTCGCTCTGATGCAAACAACTCATGAGTTATCTACTTAAATTTGTTGAACAAAACGACTTACGTATTTTAAGCATGCTAACCTTTAGCCCGGTAAGCAAATTAAAAAAAAAACGCAATATGTAGGCTACACGAGAACAGAGACGTCGAGTAACCAAAAGAAATGCGTTAAACAAATTCGTACACGTTATTTATCAATTTAACTCTAGAATTAAAGGATATACAACCAGAAACAACGTTTGACAACCTTTAAACAGTTTTAATAACTATCTCAAAAATTGTCGCTCTGATGCAAACAACTGCTGAGTTATCTACTCAAATTTGTAGAACAAAACGACTTACGTATTTTAAGCATGCTAACCTTTAGCTCGGTAAGCAAATTAAAAAAAAAAAGCAATATGGAGGCTACACGAGAACGGAGACGTCGAGTAACCAAAAGAAATGCGTTAAACAAATTCGTACACGTTATTTATCAATTTAACTCTAGAATTAAAGGATATACAACGAGAAACAACGTTTGACAACCTTTAAACAGTTTTAATAACTATCTCAAAAATTGTCGCTCTGATGCAAACAACTGATGAGTTATCTACTTAAATTTGTAGAACAAAACGACTTACGTATTTTAAGCATGCTAACCTTTAGCCCGGTAAGCAAATTAAAAAAAAAACGCAATATGTAGGCTACACGAGAACGGAGGCGTCGAGTAACCAAAACAAATGCGTTAAACAAATTCGTAAACGTTATTTATAAATTTAACTCTAGAATTAAAGGATATACAACGAGAAACAACGTTTGACAACCTTTAAACAGTTTTAATAACTATCTCAAAAATTGTCGCTCTGATGCAAACAACTGATGAGTTATCTACTTAAATTTGTTGAACAAAACGACTTACGTGTTTTAAGCATGCTAACCTTTAGCCCGGTAAGCAAATTAAAAAAAAAACGCAATATGTAGGCTACACGAGAACGGAGACGTCGAGTAACCAAAACAAATGCGTTAAACAAATTCGTACACGTTATTTATCAATTTAACTCTAGAATTAAAGGATATACAACGAGAAACAACGTTTTAGAACCTTTAAACAGTTTTAATAACTATCTCAAAAATTGTCGCTCTGATGCAAACAACTGATGAGTTATCTACTTAAATTTGTTGAACAAAACGACTTGCGTATTTTAAGCATGCTAACCTTTAGCTCGGTAAGCAAATTAAAAAAAAAAAAGCAATATGTAGGCTACACGAGAACGGAGACGTCGAGTAACCGAAAGAAATGCGTTAAACAAATTCGTACACGTTATTTATCAATTTAACTCTAGAATTAAAGGATATACAACGAGAAATATCGTTTGACAACCTTTAAACAGTTTTAATAACTATCTCAAAAATTGTCGCTCTGATGCAAACAACTGATGAGTTATCTACTCAAATTTGTTGAACGAAACGACTTACGTATTTTAAGCATGCTAACCTTTAGCCCGGTAAGCAAATTAAAAAAAAAACGCAATATGTAGGCTACACGAGAACGGAGACGTCGAGTAACCAAAACAAATGCGTTAAACAAATTCGTAAACGTTATTTATCAATTTAACTCTAGAATTAAAGGATATACAACGAGAAACAACGTTTGACAACCTTTAAACAGTTTTAATAACTATCTCAAAAATTGTCGCTCTGATGCAAACAACTGCTGAGTTATCTACTCAAATTTGTTGAACAAAACGACTTACGTATTTTAAGCATGCTAACCTTTATCCCGGTAAGCAAATTAAAAAAAAAACGCAATATGTAGGCTACACGAGAACGGAGGCTTCGAGTAACCAAAACAAATGCGTTAAACAAATTCGTAAACGTTATTTATCAATTTAACTCTAGAATTAAAGGATATACAACGAGAAACAACGTTTGACAACCTTTAAACAGTTTTAATAACTATCTCAAAAATTGTCGCTCTGATGCAAACAACTGATGAGTTATCTACTTAAATTTGTTGAACAAAACGACTTACGTATTTTAAGCATGCTAACCTTTAGCCCGGTAAGCAAATAAAAAAAAAAACGCAATATGTAGGCTACACGAGAACGGAGGCGTCGAGTAACCAAAACAAATGCGTTAAACAAATTCGTACACGTTATTTATCAATTTAACTCTAGAATTAAAGGATATACAACGAGAAACAACGTTTGACTACCTTTAAACAGTTTTAATAACTATCTCAAAAATTGTCGCTCTGATGCAAACAACTGATGAGTTATCTACTTAAATTTGTTGAATAAAACGACTTACGTATTTTAAGCATGCTAACCTTTAGCTCGGTAAGCAAATTAAAAAAAAAAACAATATGTAGGCTACACGAGAACGAAGACGTCGAGTAACCAAAAGAAATGCGTTAAACAAATTCGTACACGTTATTTATCAATTTAACTCTAGAATTAAAGGATATACAACGAGAAACAACGTTTTACAACCTTTAAACAGTTTTAATAACTATCTCAAAAATTGTCGCTCTGATGCAAACAACTGATGAGTTATCTACTTAAATTTGTTGAACAAAACGACTTACGTATTTTAAGCATGCTAACCTTTAGCCCGGTAAGCAAACTAAAAAAAAAAACGCAATATGTAGGCTACACGAGAACGGAGACGTCGAGTAACCAAAACAAATGCGTTAAACAAATTCGTACACGTTATTTATCAATATAACTCTAGAATTAAAGGATATACAACAAGAAACAACGTTTGACAACCTTTAAACAGTTTTAATAACTATCTCAAAAATTGTCGCTCTTATGCAAACAACTGCTGAGTTATCTACTCAAATTTGTTGAACAAAACGACTTACGTATTTTAAACATGCTAACCTTTAGCCAGGTAAGCAAATTAAAAGAAAAAACGCAATATGTAGGCTACACGAGAACGGAGACGTCGAGTAACCAAAACAAATGCGTTAAACAAATTCGTACACGTTATTTATCAATTTAACTCTAGAATTAAAGGATATACAACGAGAAACAACGTTTGACAACCTTTAAACAGTTTTAATAACTATATCAAAAATTGTCGCTCTGATGCAAACAACTGAAGAGTTATCTACCTAAATTTGTTGAACAAAACGACTTACGTATTTTAAGCACGCTAACCTTTAGCCCGGTAAGCAAATTAAAAAAAAAACGCAATATGTAGGCTACATGAGAACGGAGGCGTCGAGTAACCAAAACAAATGCGTTAAACAAATTCGTAAACGTTATTTATCAATTTAACTCTAGAATTAAAGGATATACAACGAGAAACAGCGTTTGACAACCTTTAAACAGTTTTAATAGCTATCTCAAAAATTGTCGCTCTGATGCAAACAACTGATGAGTTATCTACTTAAATTTGTTGAACAAAACGACTTACGTATTTTAAGCATGCTAACCTTTATCCCGGTAAGCAAATTAAAAAAAAACGCAATATGTAGGCTACACGAGAACGGAGGCGTCGAGTAACCAAAACAAATGCGTTAAACAAATTCGTAAACGTTATTTATCAATTTAACTCTAGAATTAAAGGATATACAACGAGAAACAACGTTTGACAACCTTTAAACAGTTTTAATAACTATCTCAAAAATTGTCGCTCTGATGCAAACAACTGATGAGTTATCTACTTAAATTTGTTGAACAAAACGACTTACGTATTTTAAGCATGCTAACCTTTAGCTCGGTAAGCAAATTAAAAAAAAAAAGCAATATGTAGGCTACACGAGAACGGAGGCGTCGAGTAACCAAAAGAAATGCGTTAAACAAATTCGTACACGTTATTTATCAATTTAACTCTAGAATTAAAGGATATACAACGAGAAACAACGTTTGACAACCTTTAAACAGTTTTAATAACTATCTCAAAAATTGTCGCTCTGATGCAAACAACTGATGAGTTATCTACTTAAATTTGTTGAACAAAACGACTTACGTATTTTAAGCATGCTAACCTTTAGCTCGGTAAGCAAATTAAAAAAAAAAAGCAATATGTAGGCTACACGAGAACGGAGACGTCGAGTAACCAAAAGAAATGCGTTAAACAAATTCGTACACGTTATTTATCTATTTAACTCTAGAATTAAATGATATACAACGAGAAATAACGTTTGACAACCTTTAAACAGTTTTAATAACTATCTCAAAAATTGTCGCTCTGATGCAAACAACTGATGAGTTATCTACTTAAATTTGTTGAACAAAACGACTTACGTATTTTAAGCATGCTAACCTTTAGCCCGGTAAGCAAATTAAAAAAAAAACTCAATATGTAGGCTACACGAGAACGGAGACGTCGAGTAACCAAAAGAAATGCGTTAAACAAATTCGTACACGTTATTTATCAATTTAACTCTAGAATTAAAGGATATACAACGAGAAACAACGTTTTACAACCTTTAAACAGTTTTAATAACTATCTCAAAAATTGTCGCTCTGATGCAAACAACTGCTGAGTTATCTACTTAAATTTGTTGAACAAAACGACTTACGTATTTTAAGCATGCTAACCTTTAGCCCGGTAAGCAATTAAAAAAAAAACGCAATATGTAGGCTACACGAGAACGGAGACGTCGAGTAACCAAAAGAAATGCGTTAAACAAATTCGTACACGTTATTTATCAATTTAACTCTAGAATTAAAGGATATACAACGAGAAACAACGTTTTACAACCTTTAAACAGTTTTAATAACTATCTCAAAAATTGTCGCTCTGATGCAAACAACTGCTGAGTTATCTACTTAAATTTGTTGAACAAAACGACTTACGTATTTTAAGCATGCTAACCTTTAGCCCGGTAAGCAAATTAAAAAAAAAACGCAATATGTAGGCTACACGAGAACGGAGACGTCGAGTAACCAAAACAAATGCGTTAAAAAAATTCGTACACGTTATTTATCAATTTAACTCTAGAATTAAAGGATACACAACGAGAAACAACGTTTTACAACCTTTAAACAGTTTTAATAACTATCTCAAAAATTGTCGCTCTGATGCAAACAACTGATGAGTTATCTACTTAAATTTGTTGAACAAAACGACTTACGTATTTTAAGCATGCTAACCTTTAGCCCGGTAAGCAAATTAAAAAAAAAACGCAATATGTAGGCTACACGAGAACGGAGACGTCGAGTAACCAAAAGAAATGCGTTAAACAAATTCGTACACGTTATTTATCAATTTAACTCTAGAATTAAAGGATATACAACGAGAAACAACGTTTTACAACCTTTAAACAGTTTTAATAACTATCTCAAAAATTGTCGCTCTGATGCAAACAACTGCTGAGTTATCTACTTAAATTTGTTGAACAAAACGACTTACGTATTTTAAGCATGCTAACCTTTAGCCCGGTAAGCAAATTAAAAAAAAAACGCAATATGTAGGCTACACGAGAACGGAGGCGTCGAGTAACCAAAACAAATGCGTTAAAAAAATTCGTAAACGTTATTTATCAATTTAACTCTAGAATTAAAGGATATACAACGAGAAACAGCGTTCGACAACCTTTAAACAGTTTTAATAACTATCTCAAAAATTTTCGCTCTGATGCAAACAACTGATGAGTTATCTACTTAAATTTGTTGAGCAAAACGACTTACGTATTTTAAGCATGCTAACCTTTATCCCGGTAAGCAAATTAAAAAAAAAACGCAATATGTAGGCTACACGAGAACGGAGGCGTCGAGTAACCAAAACAAATGCGTTAAACAAATTCGTAAACGTTATTTATCAATTTAACTCTAGAATTAAAGGATATACAACGAGAAACAACGTTTGACAACCTTTAAACAGTTTTAATAACTATCTCAAAAATTGTCGCTCTGATGCAAACAACTGATGAGTTATCTACTTAAATTTGTTGAACAAAACGACTTACGTATTTTAAAATTAAATAAAATTAAATTTTTAAATTAAAAAAAAAAGCAATATGTAGGCTACACGAGAACGGAGGCGTCGAGTAACCAAAAGAAATGCGTTAAACAAATTCGTACACGTTATTTATCAATTTAACTCTAGAATTAAAGGATATACAACGAGAAACAACGTTTGACAACCTTTAAACAGTTTTAATAACTATCTAAAAAATTGTCGCCCTGATGCAAACAACTGATGAGTTATCTACTTAAATTTGTTGAACAAAACGACTTACGTATTTTAAGCATGCTAACCTTTAGCTCGGTAAGCAAATTAAAAAAAAAAAAGCAATATGTAGGCTACACGAGAACGGAGACGTCGAGTAACTAAAAGAAATGCGTTAAACAAATTCGTACACGTTATTTATCAATTTAACTCTAGAATTAAAGGATATACAACGAGAAATAACGTTTGACAACCTTTAAACAGTTTTAATAACTATCTCAAAAATTTTCGCTCTGATGTAAACAACTGATGAGTTATCTACTTAAATTTGTTGAACAAAACGACTTACGTATTTTAAGCATGCTAACCTTTAGCCCGGTAAGCAAATTAAAAAAAAAACGCAATATGTAGGCTACACGAGAACGGAGACGTCGAGTAACCAAAAGAAATGCGTTAAACAAATTCGTACACGTTATTTATCAATTTAACTCTAGAATTAAAGGATATACAACGAGAAACAACGTTTTACAACCTTTAAACAGTTTTAATAACTATCTCAAAAATTGTCGCTCTGATGCAAACAACTGCTGAGTTATCTACTTAAATTTGTTGAACAAAACGACTTACGTATTTTAAGCATGCTAACCTTTAGCCCGGTAAGCAAATTAAAAAAAAAAACGCAATATGTAGGCTACACGAGAACGGAGACGTCGAGTAACCAAAACAAATGCGTTAAAAAAATTCGTACACGTTATTTATCAATTTAACTCTAGAATTAAAGGATATACAACAAGAAACAACGTTTTACAACCTTTAAACAGTTTTAATAACTATATCAAAAATTGTCGCTCTGATGCAAACAACTGATTAGTTATCTACTTAAATTTGTTGAACAAAACGACTTACGTATTTTAAGCATGCTAACCTTTAGCTCGGTAAGCAAATTAAAAAAAAAAGCAATATGTAGGCTACACGAGAACGGAGACGTCGAGTAACCAAAATAAATGCGTTAAACAAATTCGTACACGTTATTTATCAATTTAACTCTAGAATTAAAGGATATACAACGAGAAACATCGTTTGACAACCTTTAAACAGTTTTAATAACTATCTCAAAAATTGTCGCTCTGATGCAAACAACTCATGAGTTATCTACTCAAATTTGTTGAACGAAACGACTTACGTATTTTAAGCATGCTAACCTTTAGCCCGGTAAGCAAATTAAAAAAAAAAACGCAATATGTAGGCTACACGAGAACGGAGACGTCGAATAACCAAAACAAATGCGTTAAACAAATTCGTAAACGTTATTTATCAATTTAACTCTAGAATTAAAGGATATACAACGAGAAACAACGTTTGACAACCTTTAAACAGTTTTAATAACTATCTCAAAAATTGTCGCTCTGATGCAAACAACTGATGAGTTATCTACTTAAATTTGTTGAACAAAAGGACTTACGTATTTTAAGCATGCTAACCTTTAGCCCGGTAAGCAAATTAAAAAAAAAAACGCAATATGTAGGCTACACGAGAACGGAGGCGTCGAGTAACCAAAACAAATGCGTTAAACAAATTCGTAAACGTCATTTATCAATTTAACTCTAGAATTAAAGGATATACAACGAGAAACAACGTTTGACAACCTTTAAACAGTTTTAATAACTATCTCAAAAATTGTCGCTCTGATGCAAACAACTGATGAGTTATCTACTTAAATTTGTTGAACAAAACGACTTACGTATTTTAAGCATGCTAACGTTTATCCCGGTAAGCAAATTAAAAAAAAAACGCAATATGTAGGCTACACGAGAACGGAGGCGTCGAGTAACCAAAACAAATGCGTTAAACAAATTCGTACACGTTATTTATCAATTTAACTCTAGAATTAAAGGATATACAACGAGAAACAACGTTTGACAACCTTTAAACAGTTTTAATAACTATCTCAAAAATTGTCGCTCTGATGCAAACAACTGATGAGTTATCTACTTAAATTTGTTGAACAAAACGACTTACGTATTTTAAGCATGCTAACCTTTAGCCCGGTAAGCAAATTAAAAAAAAAACGCAATATGTAGGCTACACGAGAACGGAGACGTCGAGTAACCAAAACAAATGCGTTAAACAAATTCGTACACGTTATTTATCAATTTAACTCTAGAATTAAAGGATATACAACGAGAAGCAACGTTTTACAACCTTTAAACAGTTTTAATAACTATCTCAAAAATTGTCGCTCTGATGCAAACAACTGCTGAGTTATCTACCTAAATTTGTTGAACAAAACGACTTACGTATTTTAAGCATGCTAACCTTTATCCCGGTAAGCAAATTAAAAAAAAAAACGCAATATGTAGGCTACACGAGAACGGAGGCGTCGAGTAACCAAAACAAATGCGTTAAACAAATTCGTACACGTTATTTATCAATTTAACTCTAGAATTAAAGGATATACAACGAGAAACAATGTTTTACAACCTTTAAACAGTTTTAATAACTATCTCAAAATTGTCGCTCTGATGCAAACAACTGATGAGTTATCTACTTAAATTTGTTGAACAAAACGACTTACGTATTTTAAGCATGCTAACCTTTAGCTCGGTAAGCAAATTAAAAAAAAAAAAGCAATATGTAGGCTACACGAGAACGGAGACGTCGAGTAACCAAAAGAAATGCGTTAAACAAATTCGTACACGTTATTTATCAATTTAACTCTAGAATTAAAGGATTTACAACGAGAAACAACGTTTTACAACCTTTAAACAGTTTTAATAACTATCTCAAAAATTGTCGCTCTGATGCAAACAACTGATGAGTTATCTTCTTAAATTTGTTGAACAAAACGACTTACGTATTTTAAGCATGCTAACCTTTAGCCCGGTAAGCAAATTAAAAAAAAAACGCAATATGTAGGCTACACGAGAACGGAGACGTCGAGTAACCAAAACAAATGCGTTAAAAAAATTCGTACACGTTATTTATCAATTTAACTCTAGAATTAAAGGATATACAACGAGAAACAACGTTTTACAACCTTTAAACAGTTTTAATAACTATATCAAAAATTGTCGCTCTGATGCAAACAACTGATGAGTTATCTACTTAAATTTGTTGAACAAAACGACTTACGTATTTTAAGCATGCTAACCTTTAGCTCGGTAAGCAAATTAAAAAAAAAAGCAATATGTAGGCTACACGAGAACGGAGACGTCGAGTAACCAAAATAAATGCGTTAAACAAATTCGTACACGTTATTTATCAATTTAACTCTAGAATTAAAGGATATACAACGAGAAACATCGTTTGACAACCTTTAAACAGTTTTAATAACTATCTCAAAAATTGTCGCTCTGATGCAAACAACTGATGAGTTATCTACTCAAATTTGTTGAACGAAACGACTTACGTATTTTAAGCATGCTAACCTTTAGCCCGGTAAGCAAATTAAAAAAAAAAAACGCAATATGTAGGCTACACGAGAACGGAGACGTCGAATAACCAAAACAAATGCGTTAAACAAATTCGTAAACGTTATTTATCAATTTAACTCTAGAATTAAAGGATATACAACGAGAAACAACGTTTGACAACCTTTAAACAGTTTTAATAACTATCTCAAAAATTGTCGCTCTGATGCAAACAACTGATGAGTTATCTACTTAAATTTGTTGAACAAAAGGACTTACGTATTTTAAGCATGCTAACCTTTAGCCCGGTAAGCAAATTAAAAAAAAAAACGCAATATGTAGGCTACACGAGAACGGAGGCGTCGAGTAACCAAAACAAATGCGTTAAACAAATTCGTAAACGTCATTTATCAATTTAACTCTAGAATTAAAGGATATACCACGAGAAACAACGTTTGACAACCTTTAAACAGTTTTAATAACTATCTCAAAAATTGTCGCTCTGATGCAAACAACTGATGAGTTATCTACTTAAATTTGTTGAACAAAACGACTTACGTATTTTAAGCATGCTAACGTTTATCCCGGTAAGCAAATTAAAAAAAAAAACGCAATATGTAGGCTACACGAGAACGGAGGCGTCGAGTAACCAAAACAAATGCGTTAAACAAATTCGTACACGTTATTTATCAATTTAACTCTAGAATTAAAGGATATACAACGAGAAACAACGTTTGACAACCTTTAAACAGTTTTAATAACTATCTCAAAAATTGTCGCTCTGATGCAAACAACTGATGAGTTATCTACTTAAATTTGTTGAACAAAACGACTTACGTATTTTAAGCATGCTAACCTTTAGCCCGGTAAGCAAATTAAAAAAAAAACGCAATATGTAGGCTACACGAGAACGGAGACGTCGAGTAACCAAAACAAATGCGTTAAACAAATTCGTACACGTTATTTATCAATTTAACTCTAGAATTAAAGGATATACAACGAGAAGCAACGTTTTACAACCTTTAAACAGTTTTAATAACTATCTCAAAAATTGTCGCTCTGATGCAAACAACTGCTGAGTTATCTACCTAAATTTGTTGAACAAAACGACTTACGTATTTTAAGCATGCTAACCTTTATCCCGGTAAGCAAATTAAAAAAAAAAACGCAATATGTAGGCTACACGAGAACGGAGGCGTCGAGTAACCAAAACAAATGCGTTAAACAAATTCGTACACGTTATTTATCAATTTAACTCTAGAATTAAAGGATATACAACGAGAAACAATGTTTTACAACCTTTAAACAGTTTTAATAACTATCTCAAAATTGTCGCTCTGATGCAAACAACTGATGAGTTATCTACTTAAATTTGTTGAACAAAACGACTTACGTATTTTAAGCATGCTAACCTTTAGCTCGGTAAGCAAATTAAAAAAAAAAAAAGCAATATGTAGGCTACACGAGAACGGAGACGTCGAGTAACCAAAAGAAATGCGTTAAACAAATTCGTACACGTTATTTATCAATTTAACTCTAGAATTAAAGGATATACAACGAGAAACAACGTTTTACAACCTTTAAACAGTTTTAATAACTATCTCAAAAATTGTCGCTCTGATGCAAACAACTGATGAGTTATCTACTTAAATTTGTTGAACAAAACGACTTACGTATTTTAAGCATGCTAACCTTTAGCTCGGTAAGCAAATTAAAAAAAAAAAAGCAATATGTAGGCTACACGAGAACGGAGACGTCGAGTAACCAAAAGAAATGCGTTAAACAAATTCGTACACGTTATTTATCAATTTAACTCTAGAATTAAAGGATTTACAACGAGAAACAACGTTTTACAACCTTTAAACAGTTTTAATAACTATCTCAAAAATTGTCGCTCTGATGCAAACAACTGATGAGTTATCTTCTTAAATTTGTTGAACAAAACGACTTACGTATTTTAAGCATGCTAACCTTTAGCCCGGTAAGCAAATTAAAAAAAAAACGCAATATGTAGGCTACACGAGAACGGAGACGTCGAGTAACCAAAACAAATGCGTTAAAAAAATTCGTACACGTTATTTATCAATTTAACTCTAGAATTAAAGGATATACAACGAAAAACAACGTTTTACAACCTTTAAACAGTTTTAATAACTATATCAAAAATTGTCGCTCTGATGCAAACAACTGATGAGTTATCTACTTAAATTTGTTGAACAAAACGACTTACGTATTTTAAGCATGCTAACCTTTAGCTCGGTAAGCAAATTAAAAAAAAAAAGCAATATGTAGGCTACACGAGAACGGAGACGTCGAGTAACCAAAATAAATGCGTTAAACAAATTCGTACACGTTATTTATCAATTTAACTCTAGAATTAAAGGATATACAACGAGAAACATCGTTTGACAACCTTTAAACAGTTTTAATAACTATCTCAAAAATTGTCGCTCTGATGCAAACAACTGATGAGTTATCTACTCAAATTTGTTGAACGAAACGACTTACGTATTTTAAGCATGCTAACCTTTAGCCCGGTAAGCAAATTAAAAAAAAAAACGCAATATGTAGGCTACACGAGAACGGAGACGTCGAATAACCAAAACAAATGCGTTAAACAAATTCGTAAACGTTATTTATCAATTTAACTCTAGAATTAAAGGATATACAACGAGAAACAACGTTTGACAACCTTTAAACAGTTTTAATAACTATCTCAAAAATTGTCGCTCTGATGCAAACAACTGATGAGTTATCTACTTAAATTTGTTGAACAAAAGGACTTACGTATTTTAAGCATGCTAACCTTTAGCCCGGTAAGCAAATTAAAAAAAAAAAACGCAATATGTAGGCTACACGAGAACGGAGGCGTCGAGTAACCAAAACAAATGCGTTAAACAAATTCGTAAACGTCATTTATCAATTTAACTCTAGAATTAAAGGATATACAACGAGAAACAACGTTTGACAACCTTTAAACAGTTTTAATAACTATCTCAAAAATTGTCGCTCTGATGCAAACAACTGATGAGTTATCTACTTAAATTTGTTGAACAAAACGACTTACGTATTTTAAGCATGCTAACGTTTATCCCGGTAAGCAAATTAAAAAAAAAACGCAATATGTAGGCTACACGAGAACGGAGGCGTCGAGTAACCAAAACAAATGCGTTAAACAAATTCGTACACGTTATTTATCAATTTAACTCTAGAATTAAAGGATATACAACGAGAAACAACGTTTGACAACCTTTAAACAGTTTTAATAACTATCTCAAAAATTGTCGCTCTGATGCAAACAACTGATGAGTTATCTACTTAAATTTGTTGAACAAAACGACTTACGTATTTTAAGCATGCTAACCTTTAGCCCGGTAAGCAAATTAAAAAAAAAACGCAATATGTAGGCTACACGAGAACGGAGACGTCGAGTAACCAAAACAAATGCGTTAAACAAATTCGTACACGTTATTTATCAATTTAACTCTAGAATTAAAGGATAAACAACGAGAAGCAACGTTTTACAACCTTTAAACAGTTTTAATAACTATCTCAAAAATTGTCGCTCTGATGCAAACGACTGCTGAGTTATCTACCTAAATTTGTTGAACAAAACGACTTACGTATTTTAAGCATGCTAACCTTTATCCCGGTAAGCAAATTAAAAAAAAAAACGCAATATGTAGGCTACACGAGAACGGAGGCGTCGAGTAACCAAAACAAATGCGTTAAACAAATTCGTACACGTTATTTATCAATTTAACTCTAGAATTAAAGGATATACAACGAGAAAAAATGTTTTACAACCTTTAAACAGTTTTAATAACTATCTCAAAAATTGTCGCTCTGATGCAAACAACTGATGAGTTATCTACTTAAATTTGTTGAACAAAACGACTTACGTATTTTAAGCATGCTAACCTTTAGCTCGGTAAGCAAATTAAAAAAAAAAAAGCAATATGTAGGCTACACGAGAACGGAGACGTCGAGTAACCAAAAGAAATGCGTTAAACAAATTCGTACACGTTATTTATCAATTTAACTCTAGAATTAAAGGATATACAACGAGAAACAACGTTTTACAACCTTTAAACAGTTTTAATAACTATCTCAAAAATTGTCGCTCTGATGCAAACAACTGATGAGTTATCTACTTAAATTTGTTGAACAAAACGACTTACGTATTTTAAGCATGCTAACCTTTAGCTCGGTAAGCAAATTAAAAAAAAAAAAGCAATATGTAGGCTACACGAGAACGGAGACGTCGAGTAACCAAAAGAAATGCGTTAAACAAATTCGTACACGTTATTTATCAATTTAACTCTAGAATTAAAGGATATACAACGAGAAACAACGTTTTACAACCTTTAAGCAGTTTTAATAACTATCTCAAAAATTGTCGCTCTGATGCAAACAACTGATGAGTTATCTACTTAAATTTGTTGAACAAAACGGCTTACGTATTTTGAGCATGCTAACCTTTAGCCCGGTAAGCAAATTAAAAAAAAAACGCAATATGTAGGCTACACGAGAACGGAGGCGTCGAGTAACCAAAACAAATGCGTTAAACAAATTCGTAAACGTTATTTATCAATTTAACTCTAGAATTAAAGGATATACAACGAGAAACAACGTTTGACAACCTTTAAACAGTTTTAATAACTATCTCAAAAATTGTCGCTCTGATGCAAACAACTGATGAGTTATCTACTTAAATTTGTTGAACAAAACGACTTACGTATTTTAAGCATGCTAACCTTTAGCCCGGTAAGCAAATTAAAAAAAAAACGCAATATGTAGGCTACACGAGAACGGAGACGTCGAGTAACCAAAACAAATGCGTTAAACAAATTCGTACACGTTATTTATCAATTTAACTCTAGAATTAAAGGATATACAACGAGAAACAACGTTTTACAACCTTTAAGCAGTTTTAATAACTATCTCAAAAATTGTCGCTCTGATGCAAACAACTGATGAGTTATCTACTTAAATTTGTTGAACAAAACGGCTTACGTATTTTGAGCATGCTAACCTTTAGCCCGGTAAGCAAATTAAAAAAAAAACGCAATATGTAGGCTACACGAGAACGGAGGCGTCGAGTAACCAAAACAAATGCGTTAAACAAATTCGTACACGTTATTTATCAATTTAACTCTAGAATTAAAGGATATACAACGAGAAACAACGTTTTACAACCTTTAAGTAGTTTTAATAACTATCTCAAAAATTGTCGCTCTGATGCAAACAACTGATGAGTTATCTACTTAAATTTGTTGAACAAAACGGCTTACGTATTTTGAGCATGCTAACCTTTAGCCCGGTAAGCAAATTAAAAAAAAAACGCAATATGTAGGCTACACGAGAACGGAGGCGTCGAGTAACCAAAACAAATGCGTTAAACAAATTCGTAAACGTTATTTATCAATTTAACTCTAGAATTAAAGGATATACAACGAGAAACAACGTTTGACAACCTTTAAACAGTTTTAATAACTATCTCAAAAATTGTCGCTCTGATGCAAACAACTGATGAGTTATCTACTTAAATTTGTTGAACAAAACGACTTACGTATTTTAAGCATGCTAACCTTTAGCCCGGTAAGCAAATTAAAAAAAAAACGCAATATGTAGGCTACACGAGAACGGAGACGTCGAGTAACCAAAACAAATGCGTCAAACAAATTCGTACACGTTATTTATCAATTTAACTCTAGAATTAAAGGATATACAACGAGAAACAACGTTTGACAACCTTTAAACAGTTTTAATAACTATCTCAAAAATTGTCGCTCTGATGCAAACAACTGATGAGTTATCTACTTAAATTTGTTGAACAAAACGACTTACGTATTTTAAGCATGCTAACCTTTATCCCGGTAAGCAAATTAAAAAAAAAAAACGCAATATGTAGGCTACACGTGAACGGAGGCGTCGAGTAACCAAAACAAATGCGTTAAACAAATTCGTAAACGGTATTTATCAATTTAACTCTAGAATTAAAGGATATACAACGAGAAACAACGTTTTACAACCTTTAAACAGTTTTAATAACTATCTCAAAAATTGTCGCTCTGATGCAAACAACTGATGAGTTATCTACTTAAATTTGTTGAACAAAACGACTTACGTATTTTAAGCATGCTAACCTTTAGCCCGGTAAGCAAATTAAAAAAAAAAAACGCAATATGTAGGCTACACGAGAACGGAGACGTCAAGTAACCAAAACAAATGCGTTAAACAAATTCGTACACGTTATTTATCAATTTAACTCTAGAATTAAAGGATATACAACGAGAAACATCGTTTGACAACCTTTAAATAGTTTTAATAACTATCTCAAAAATTGTCGCTCTGATGCAAACAACTGATGAGTTATCTACTTAAATTTGTTGAACAAAACGACTTACGTATTTTAAGCATGCTAACCTTTAGCCCGGTAAGCAAATTAAAAAAAAAACGCAATATGCAGGCTACACGAGAACGGAGGCGCCGAGTAACCAAAACAAATGCGTTAAACAAATTCGTACACGTTATTTATCAATTTAACTCTAGAATTAAAGGATATACAACGAGAAACAACGTTTGACAACCTTTAAACAGTTTTAATAACTATCTCAAAAATTGTCGCTCTGATGCAAACAACTGATGAGTTATCTACTTAAATTTGTTGAACAAAACGACTTACGTATTTTAAACATGCTAACCTTTAGCCCGGTAATCAAATTAAAAAAAAAAACGGAATATGTAGGCTACACGAGAACGGAGACGTCGAGTAACCAAAACAAATGCGTTAAACAAATTCGTACAGGTTATTTATCAATTTAACTCTAGAATTAAAGGATATACAACGAGAAACAACGTTTTACAACCTTTAAACAGTTTTAATAACTATCTCAAAAATTGTCGCTCTGATGCAAACAACTGATGAGTTATCTACTTAAATTTGTAGAACAAAACGACTTACGTATTTTAAGCATGCTAACCTTTAGCCCGGTAAGCAAATTAAAAAAAAAACGCAATATGTAGGCTACACGAGAACGGAGGCGTCGAGTAACCAAAACAAATGCGCTAAACAAATTCGTAAACGTTATTTATCAATTTAACTCTAGAATTAAAGGATATACAACGAGAAACAACGTTTGACAACCTTTAAACAGTTTTAATAACTATCTCAAAAATTGTCGCTCTGATGCAAACAACTGATGAGTTATCTACTTAAATTTGTTGAACAAAACGACTTACGTATTTTAAGCATGCTAACCTTTAGCTCGGTAAGCAAATTAAAAAAAAAAAGCAATATGTAGGCTACACGAGAACGGAGACGTCGAGTAACCAAAAGAAATGCGTTAAACAAATTCGTACACGTTATTTATCAATTTAACTCTAGAATTAAAGGATATACAACGAGAAACAACGTTTTACAACCTTTAAACAGTTTTAATAACTATCTCAAAAATTGTCGCTCTGATGCAAACAACTGATGAGTTATCTACTTAAATTTGTTGAACAAAACGACTTACGTATTTTAAGCATGCTAACCTTTAGCTCGGTAAGCAAATTAAAAAAAAAAAGCAATATGTAGGCTATACGAGAACGGAGACGTCGGGTAACCAAAAGAAATGCGTTAAACAAATTCGTACACGTTATTTATCAATTTAACTCTAGAATTAAAGGATATACAACGAGAAACAACGTTTTACAACCTTTAAACAGTTTTAATAACTATCTCAAAAATTGTCGCTCTGATGCAAACAACTGATGAGTTATCTACTTAAATTTGTTGAACAAAACGGCTTACGTATTTTGAGCATGCTAACCTTTAGTCCGGTAAGCAAATTAAAAAAAAAACGCAATATGTAGGCTACACGAGAACGGAGGCGTCGAGTAACCAAAACAAATGCGTTAAACAAATTCGTAAACGTTATTTATCAATTTAACTCTAGAATTAAAGGATATACAACGAGAAACAACGTTTGACAACCTTTAAACAGTTTTAATAACTATCTCAAAAATTGTCGCTCTGATGCAAACAACTGATGAGCTATCTACTTAAATTTGTTGAACAAAACGACTTACGTATTTTAAGCATGCTAACCTTTAGCCCGGTAAGCAAATTAAAAAAAAAACGCAATATGTAGGCTACACGAGAACGGAGACGTCGAGTAACCAAAACAAATGCGTTAAACAAATTCGTACACGTTATTTATCAATTTAACTCTAGAATTAAAGGATATACAACGAGAAACAACGTTTGACAACCTTTAAACAGTTTTAATAACTATCTCAAAAATTGTCGCTCTGATGCAAACAACTGATGAGTTATCTACTTAAATTTGTTGAACAAAACGACTTACGTATTTTAAGCATGCTAACCTTTATCCCGGTAAGCAAATTAAAAAAAAAAACGCAATATGTAGGCTACACGTGAACGGAGGCGTCGAGTAACCAAAACAAATGCGTTAAACAAATTCGTAAACGTTATTTATCAATTTAACTCTAGAATTAAAGGATATACAACGAGAAACAACGTTTTACAACCTTTAAACAGTTTTAATAACTATCTCAAAAATTGTCGCTCTGATGCAAACAACTGATGAGTTATCTACTTAAATTTGTTGAACAAACCGACTTACGTATTTTAAGCATGCTAACCTTTAGCCCGGTAAGCAAATTAAAAAAAAAACGCAATATGTAGGCTACATGAGAACGGAGACGTCAAATAACCAAAACAAATGCGTTAAACAAATTCGTACACGTTATTTATCAATTTAACTCTAGAATTAAAGGATATACAACGAGAAACATCGTTTGACAACCTTTAAATAGTTTTAATAACTATCTCGAAAATTGTCGCTCTGATGCAAACAACTGATGAGTTATCTACTTAAATTTGTTGAACAAAACGACTTACGTATTTTAAGCATGCTAACCTTTATCCCGGTAAGCAAATAAAAAAAAAAACGCAATATGTAGGCTACACGAGAACGGAGGCGTCGAGTAACCAAAACAAATGCGTTAAACAAATTCGTAAACGTTATTTATCAATTTAACTCTAGAATTAAAGGATATACAACGAGAAACAACGTTTGACAACCTTTAAACAGTTTTAATAACTATCTCAAAAATTGTCGCTCTGATGCAAACAACTGATGAGTTATCTACTTAAATTTGTTGAACAAAACGACTTACGTATTTTAAGCATGCTAACCTTTAGCCCGGTAAGCAAATAAAAAAAAAACGCAATATGTAGGCTACACGAGAACGGAGACGTCGAGTAACCAAAACAAATGCGTTAAACAAATTCGTAAACGTTATTTATCAATTTAACTCTAGAATTAAAGGATATACAACGAGAAACAACGTTTGACAACCTTTAAACAGTTTTAATAACTATCTCAAAAATTGTCGCTCTGATGCAAACAACTGATGAGTTATCTACTTAAATTTGTTGAACAAAACGACTTACGTATTTTAAACATGTTAACCTTTAGCCCGGTAAGCAAATTAAAAAAAAAAAACGCAATATGTAGGCTACACGAGAACGGAGACGTCGAGTAACCAAAACAAATGCGTTAAACAAATTCGTACAGGTTATTTATCAATTTAACTCTAGAATTAAAGGATATACAACGAGAAACAACGTTTGACAACCTTTAAACAGTTTTAATAACTATCTCAAAAATTGTCGCACTGATGCAAACAACTGATGAGTTATCTACTTAAATTTGTTGAACAAAACGACTTACGTATTTTAAGCATGCTAACCTTTAGCCCGGTAAGCAAATTAAAAAAAAAACGCAATATGTAGGCTACACGAGAACGGAGGCGCCGAGTAACCAAAACAAATGCGTTAAACAAATTCGTACACGTTATTTATCAATTTAACTCTAGAATTAAAGGATATACAACGAGAAACAACGTTTGACAACCTTTAAACAGTTTTAATAACTATCTCAAAAATTGTCGCTCTGATGCAAACAACTGATGAGTTATCTACTTAAATTTGTTGAACAAAACGACTTACGTATTTTAAACATGCTAACCTTTAGCCCGGTAAGCAAATTAAAAAAAAAACGGAATATGTAGGCTACACGAGAACGGAGACGTCGAGTAACCAAAACAAATGCGTTAAACAAATTCGTACAGGTTATTTATCAATTTAACTCTAGAATTAAAGGATATACAACGAGAAACAACGTTTTACAACCTTTAAACAGTTTTAATAACTATCTCAAAAATTGTCGCTCTGATGCAAACAACTGATGAGTTATCTACTTAAATTTGTAGAACAAAACGACTTACGTATTTTAAGCATGCTAACCTTTAGCCCGGTAAGCAAATTAAAAAAAAAACGCAATATGTAGGCTACACGAGAACGGAGGCGTCGAGTAACCAAAACAAATGCGTTAAACAAATTCGTAAACGTTATTTATCAATTTAACTCTAGAATTAAAGGATATACAACGAGAAACAACGTTTGACAACCTTTAAACAGTTTTAATAACTATCTCAAAAATTGTCGCTCTGATGCAAACAACTGATGAGTTATCTACTCAAATTTGTTGAACGAAACGACTTACGTATTTTAAATATGCTAACCTTTAGCCCGGTAAGCAAATTAAAAAAAAAAAACGCAATATGTAGGCTACACGAGAACGGAGGCGTCGAGTAACCAAAACAAATGCGTTAAACAAATTCGTAAACGTTATGTATCAATTTAACTCTAGAATTAAAGGATATACAACGAGAAACAACGTTTGACAACCTTTAAACAGTTTTAATAACTATCTCAAAAATTGTCGCTCTGATGCAAACAACTGATGAGTTATCTACTTAAATTTGTTGAACAAAACGACTTACGTATTTTAAGCATGCTAACCTTTAGCTCGGTAAGCAAATTAAAAAAAAAACGCAATATGTAGGCTGCACGAGAACGGAGACGTCGAGTAACCAAAACAAATGCGTTAAACAAATTCGTACAGGTTATTTATCAATTTAACTCTAGAATTAAAGGATATACAACGAGAAACAACGTTTTACAACCTTTAAACAGTTTTAATAACTATCTCAAAAATTGTCGCTCTGATGCAAACAACTGATGAGTTATCTACTTAAATTTGTTGAACAAAACGACTTACGTATTTTAAGCATGCTAACCTTTAGCTCGGTAAGCAAATTAAAAAAAAAACGCAATATGTAGGCTACACGAGAACGGAGACGTCGAGTAACCAAAACAAATGCGTTAAACAAATTCGTACAGGTTATTTATCAATTTAACTCTAGAATTAAAGGATATACAACGAGAAACAACGTTTTACAACCTTTAAACAGTTTTAATAACTATCTCAAAAATTGTCGCTCTGATGCAAACAACTGATGAGTTATCTACTTAAATTTGTTGAACAAAACGACTTACGTATTTTAAGCATGCTAATCTTTAGCTCGGTAAGCAAATTAAAAAAAAAACGCAATATGTAGGCTACACGAGAACGGAGACGTCGAGTAACCAAAACAAATGCGTTAAACAAATTCGTACACGTTATTTATCAATTTAACTCTAGAATTAAAGGATATACAACGAGAAACAACGTTTGACAACCTTTAAACAGTTTTAATAACTATCTCAAAAATTGTCGCTCTGATGCAAACAACTGATGAGTTATCTACTTAAATTTGTTGAACAAAACAACTTACGTATTTTAAGCATGCTAACCTTTAGCCCGGTAAGCAAATTAAAAAAAAAACGCAATATGTAGGCTACACGAGAACGGAGGCGTCGAGTAACCAAAACAAATGCGTTAAACAAATTCGTAAACGTTATTTATCAATTTAACTCTAGAATTAAAGGATATACAACGAGAAAGAACGTTTTACAACCTTTAAACAGTTTTAATAACTATCTCAAAAATTGCCGCTCTGATGCAAACAACTGCTGAGTTATCTACTCAAATTTGTTGAACAAAACGACTTACGTATTTTAAACATGCTAACCTTTAGCCCGGTAAGCAAATTAAAAAAAAAACGCAATATGTAGGCTACACGAGAACGGAGACGTCGAGTAACCAAAACAAATGCGTTATACAAATTCGTACACGTTATTTATCAATTTAACTTTAGAATTAAAGGATATACAACGAGAAACAACGTTTGACAACCTTTAAACAGTTTTAATAACTATCTCAAAAATTGTCGCTCAGATGCAAACAACTGCTGAGTTATCTACTCAAATTTGTTGAACAAAACGACTTACGTATTTTAAACATGCTAACCTTTAGCCCGGTAAGCAAATTAAAAAAAAAAACGCAATATGTAGGCTACACGAGAACGGAGACGTCGAGTAACCAAAACAAATGCGATAAACAAATTCGTACAGGTTATTTATCAATTTAACTCTAGAATTAAAGGATATACAACGAGAAACAACGTTTTACAACCTTTAAACAGTTTTAATAACTATCTCAAAAATTGTCGCTCTGATGCAAACAACTGCTGAGTTATCTACTCAAATTTGTTGAACAAAACGACTTACGTATTTTAAGCATGCTAACCTTTAGCCCGGTAAGCAAATTTAAAAAAAAACGCAATATGTAGGCTACACGAGAACGGAGACGTCGAGTAACCAAAACAAATGCGTTAAACAAATTCGTACACGTTATTTATCAATTTAACTCTAGAATTAAAGGATATACAACGAGAAACATCGTTTGACAACCTTTAAATAGTTTTAATAACTATCTCAAAAATTGTCGCTCTGATGCAAACAACTGATGAGTTATCTATTTAAATTTGTTGAACAAAACGACTTACGTATTTTAAGCATGCTAACCTTTAGCTCGGTAAGCAAATTAAAAAAAAAAAAAGCAATATGTAGGCTACACGAGAACGGAGACGTCGAGTAACCAAAAGAAATGCGTTAAACAAATTCGTAAACGTTATTTATCAATTTAACTCTAGAATTAAAGGATATACAACGAGAAACAACGTTTGACAACCTTTAAACAGTTTTAATAACTATCTCAAAAATTGTCGCTCTGATGCAAACAACTGATGAGTTATCTACTTAAATTTGTTGAACAAAACGACTTACGTATTTTAAGCATGCTAACCTTTAGCCCGGTAAGCAAATTAAAAAAAAACGCAATATGTAGGCTACACGAGAACGGACACGTTGAGTAACCAAAAGAAATGCGTTAAACAAATTCGTACAGGTTATTTATCAATTTAACTCTAGAATTAAAGGATATACAACGAGAAACAACGTTTTACAACCTTTAAACAGTTTTAATAACTATCTCAAAAATTGTCGCTCTGATGCAAACAACTGATGAGTTATCTACTTAAATTTGTAGAACAAAACGACTTACGTATTTTAAGCATGCTAACCTTTATCCCGGTAAGCAAATTAAAAAAAAAACGCAATATGTAGGCTACACGAGAACGGAGGCGTCGAGTAACCAAAACAAATGCGTTAAACAAATTCGTAAACGTTATTTATCAATTTAACTCTAGAATTAAAGGATATACAACGAGAAACAACGTTTGACAACCTTTAAACAGTTTTAATAACTATCTCAAAAATTGTCGCTCTGATGCAAACAACTGATGAGTTATCTACTCAAATTTGTTGAACGAAACGACTTACGTATTTTAAACATGCTAACCTTTAGCCCGGTAAGCAAATTAAAAAAAAAAAACGCAATATGTAGGCTACACGAGAACGGAGGCGTCGAGTAACCAAAACAAATGCGTTAAACAAATTCGTAAACGTTATTTATCAATTTAACTCTAGAATTAAAGGATATACAACGAGAAACAACGTTTGACAACCTTTAAACAGTTTTAATAACTATCTCAAAAATTGTCGCTCTGATGCAAACAACTGATGAGTTATCTACTTAAATTTGTTGAACAAAACGACTTACGTATTTTAAGCATGCTAACCTTTAGCCCGGTAAGCAAATTAAAAAAAAACGCAATATGTAGGCTACACGAGAACGGACACGTCGAGTAACCAAAAGAAATGCGTTAAACAAATTCGTACACGTTATTTATCAATTTAACTCTAGAATTAAAGGATATACAACGAGAAACAACGTTTGACAACCTTTAAACAGTTTTAATAACTATCTCAAAAATTGTCGCTCTGATGCAAACAACTGATGAGTTATTTACTTAAATTTGTTGAACAAAATGGCTTACGTATCTTAAGCATGCTAACCTTTATCCCGGTAAGCAAATTAAAAAAAAAACGCAATATGTAGGCTACACGTGAACGGAGGCGTCGAGTAACCAAAACAAATGCGTTAAACAAATTCGTAAACGTTATTTATCAATTTAACTCTAGAATTAAAGGATATACAACGAGAAACAACGTTTTACAACCTTTAAACAGTTTTAATAACTATCTCAAAAATTGTCGCTCTGATGCAAACAACTGATGAGTTATCTACTTAAATTTGTTGAACAAAACAACTTACGTATTTTAAGCATGCTAACCTTTAGCTCGGTAAGCAAATTAAAAAAAAACGCAATATGTAGGCTACACGAGAACGGAGACGTCGAGTAACCAAAACAAATGCGTTAAACAAATTCGTACAGGTTATTTATCAATTTAACTCTAGAATTAAAGGATATACAACGAGAAACAACGTTTTACAACCTTTAAACAGTTTTAATAACTATATCAAAAATTGTCGCTCTGATGCAAACAACTGATGAGTTATCTACTTAAATTTGTTGAACAAAACGACTTACGTATTTTAAGCATGCTAATCTTTACCTCGGTAAGCAAATTAAAAAAAAAAAACGCAATATGTAGGCTACACGAGAACGGAGACGTCGAGTAACCAAAACAAATGCGTTAAACAAATTCGTACACGTTATTTATCAATTTAACTCTAGAATTAAAGGATATACAACGAGAAACAACGTTTGACAACCTTTAAACAGTTTTAATAACTATCTCAAAAATTGTCGCTCTGATGCAAACAACTGATGAGTTATCTACTTAAATTTGTTGAACAAAACGACTTACGTATTTTAAGCATGCTAACCTTTAGCCCGGTAAGCAAATTAAAAAAAAAAACGCAATATGTAGGCTACACGAGAACGGAGGCGTCGAGTAACCAAAACAAATGCGTTAAACAAATTCGTAAACGTTATTTATCAATTTAACTCTAGAATTAAAGGATATACAACGAGAAACAACGTTTTACAACCTTTAAACAGTTTTAATAACTATCTCAAAAATTGTCGCTCTGATGCAAACAACTGCTGAGTTATCTACTCAAATTTGTTGAACAAAACGACTTACGTATTTTAAACATGCTAACCTTTAGCCCGGTAAGCATATTAAAAAAAAAACGCAATATGTAGGCTACACGAGAACGGAGACGTCGAGTAACCAAAACAAATGCGTTAAACAAATTCGTACAGGTTATTTATCAATTTAACTCTAGAATTAAAGGATATACAACGAGAAACAACGTTTTACAACCTTTAAACAGTTTTAATAACTATCTCAAAAATTGTCGCTCTGATGCAAACAACTGCTGAGTTATCTACTCAACTTTGTTGAACAAAACGACTTACGTATTTTAAGCATGCTAACCTTTAGCCCGGTAAGCAAATTAAAAAAAAAACGCAATATGTAGGCTACACGAGAACGGAGACGTCGAGTAACCAAAACAAATGCGTTAAACAAATTCGTACACGTTATTTATCAATTTAACTCTAGAATTAAAGGATATACAACGAGAAACATCGTTTGACAACCTTTAAATAGTTTTAATAACTATCTCAAAAATTGTCGCTCTGATGCAAACAACTGATGAATTATCTATTTAAATTTGTTGAACAAAACGACTTACGTATTTTAAGCATGCTAACCTTTAGCTCGGTAAGCAAATTAAAAAAAAAAGCAATATGTAGGCTACACGAGAACGGAGACGTCGAGTAACCAAAAGAAATGCGTTAAACAAATTCGTACACGTTATTTATCAATTTAACTCTAGAATTAAAGGATATACAACGAGAAACAACGTTTTACAACCTTTAAACAGTTTTAATAACTATCTCAAAAATTGTCGCTCTGATGCAAACAACTGATGAGTTATCTACTTAAATTTGTTGAACAAAACGACTTACGTATTTTAAGCATGCTAACCTTTAGCCCGGTAAGCAAATTAAAAAAAAAAACGCAATATGTAGGCTACACGAGAACGGAGGCGCCGAGTAACCAAAACAAATGCGTTAAACAAATTCGTAAACGTTATTTATCAATTTAACTCTAGAATTAAAGGATATACAACGAGAAACAACGTTTGACAACCTTTAAACAGTTTTAATAACTATCTCAAAAATTGTCTCTCTGATGCAAACAACTGATGAGTTATCTACTTAAATTTGTTGAACAAAACGACTTACGTATTTTAAGCATGCTAACCTTTAGCCCGGTAAGCAAATTAAAAAAAAACGCAATATGTAGGCTACACGAGAACGGAGACGTCGAGTAACCAAAACAAATGCGTTAAACAAATTCGTACACGTTATTTATCAATTTAACTCTAGAATTAAAGGATATACAACGAGAAACAACGTTTGACAACCTTTAAACAGTTTTAATAACTATCTCAAAAATTGTCGCTCTGATGCAAACAACTGATGAGTTATCTACTTAAATTTGTTGAACAAAACGACTTACGTATTTTAAGCATGCTAACCTTTATCCCGGTAAGCAAATTAAAAAAAAAAACGCAATATGTAGGCTACACGAGATCGGAGGCGTCGAGTAACCAAAACAAATGCGTTAAACAAATTCGTAAACGTTATTTATCAATTTAACTCTAGAATTAAAGGATATATAACGAGAAACAACGTTTTACAACCTTTAAACAGTTTTAATAACTATCTCAAAAATTGTCGCTCTGATGCAAACAACTGATGAGTTATCTACTTAAATTTGTTGAACAAAACGACTTACGTATTTTAAGCATGCTAACCTTTAGCCCGGTAAGCAAATTAAAAAAAAACGCAATATGTAGGCTACACAAGAACAGAGACGTCGAGTAACCAAAACAAATGCGTTAAACTAATTCGTACACGTTATTTATCAACTTAACTCTAGAATTAAAGGATATACAACGAGAAACATCGTTTGACAACCTTTAAATAGTTTTAATAACTATCTCAAAAATTGTCGCTCTGATGCAAACAACTGATGAGTTATCTACTTAAATTTGTTGAACAAAACGACTTACGTATTTTAAGCATGCTAACCTTTATCCCGCTAAGCAAATTAAAAAAAAAACGCAATATGTAGGCTACACGAGAACGGAGGCGTCGAGTAACCAAAACAAATGCGTTAAACAAATTCGTAAACGTTATTTATCAATTTAACTCTAGAATTAAAGGATATACAACGAGAAACAACGCTTGACAACCTTTAAACAGTTTTAATAACTGTCTCGAAAATTGTCGCTCTGATGCAAACAACTGATGAGTTATCTACTTAAATTTGTTAAACAAAACGACTTACGTATTTTAAGCATGCTAACCTTTAGCCCGGTAAGCAAATTAAAAAAAAAAAACGCAATATGTAGGCTACACGAGAACGGAGACGTTGAGTAACCAAAACAAATGCGTTAAACAAATTCGTAAACGTTATTTATCAATTTAACTCTAGAATTAAAGGATATACAACGAGAAACAACGTTTGACAACCTTTAAACAGTTTTAATAACTATCTCAAAAATTGTCGCTCTGATGCAAACAACTGATGAGTTATCTACTTAAATTTGTAGAACAAAACGACTTACGTATTTTAAGCATGCTAACCTTTAGCCCGGTAAGCAAATTAAAAAAAAAAACGCAATATGTAGGCTACACGAGAACGGAGGCGTCGAGTAACCAAAACAAATGCGTTAAACAAATTCGTAAACGTTATTTATCAATTTAACTCTAGAATTAAAGGATATACAACGAGAAACAACGTTTTACAACCTTTAAACAGTTTTAATAACTATCTCAAAAATTGTCGCTCTGATGCAAACAACTGCTGAGTTATCTACTCAAATTTGTTGAACAAAACGACTTACGTATTTTAAACATGCTAACCTTTAGCCCGGTAAGCAAATTAAAAAAAAAACGCAATATGTAGGCTACACGAGAACGGAGACGTCGAGTAACCAAAACAAATGCGTTAAACAAATTCGTACACGTTATTTATCAATTTAACTCTAGAATTAAAGGATATACAACGAGAAACAACGTTTGACAACCTTTAAACAGTTTTAATAACTATCTCAAAAATTGTCGCTCTGATGCAAACAACTGCTGAGTTATCTACTCAAATTTGTTGAACAAAACGACTTACGTATTTTAAACATGCTAACCTTTAGCCCGGTAAGCAAATTAAAAAAAAAAACGCAATATGTAGGCTACACGAGAACGGAGACGTCGAGTAACCAAAACAAATGCGTTAAACAAATTCGTACAGGTTATTTATCAATTTAACTCTAGAATTAAAGGATATACAACGAGAAACAACGTTTTACAACCTTTAAACAGTTTTAATAACTATCTCAAAAATTGTCGCTCTGATGCAAACAACTGCTGAGTTATCTACTCAAATTTGTTGAACAAAACGACTTACGTATTTTAAGCATGCTAACCTTTAGCCCGGTAAGCAAATTAAAAAAAAAACGCAATATGTAGGCTACACGAGAACGGAGACGTCGAGTAACCAAAACAAATGCGTTAAACAAATTCGTACACGTTATTTATCAATTTAACTCTAGAATTAAAGGATATACAACGAGAAACATCGTTTGACAACCTTTAAATAGTTTTAATAACTATCTCAAAAATTGTCGCTCTGATGCAAACAACTGATGAATTATCTATTTAAATTTGTTGAACAAAACGACTTACGTATTTTAAGCATGCTAACCTTTAGCTCGGTAAGCAAATTAAAAAAAAAACAATATGTAGGCTACACGAGAACGGAGACGTCGAGTAACCAAAAGAAATGCGTTAAACAAATTCGTACACGTTATTTATCAATTTAACTCTAGAATTAAAGGATATACAACGAGAAACAACGTTTTACAACCTTTAAACAGTTTTAATAACTATCTCAAAAATTGTCGCTCTGATGCAAACAACTGATGAGTTATCTACTTAAATTTGTTGAACAAAACGACTTACGTATTTTAAGCATGCTAACCTTTAGCCCGGTAAGCAAATTAAAAAAAAAAACGCAATATGTAGGCTACACGAGAACGGAGGCGCCGAGTAACCAAAACAAATGCGTTAAACAAATTCGTAAACGTTATTTATCAATTTAACTCTAGAATTAAAGGATATACAACGAGAAACAACGTTTGACAACCTTTAAACAGTTTTAATAACTATCTCAAAAATTGTCGCTCTGATGCAAACAACTGATGAGTTATCTACTTAAATTTGTTGAACAAAACGACTTACGTATTTTAAGCATGCTAACCTTTAGCCCGGTAAGCAAATTAAAAAAAAAACGCAATATGTAGGCTACACGAGAACGGAGACGTCGAGTAACCAAAACAAATGCGTTAAACAAATTCGTACACCATATTTATCAATTTAACTCTAGAATTAAAGGATATACAACGAGAAACAACGTTTGACAACCTTTAAACAGTTTTAATAACTATCTCAAAAATTGTCGCTCTGATGCAAACAACTGATGAGTTATCTACTTAAATTTGTTGAACAAAACGACTTACGTATTTTAAGCATGCTAACCTTTATCCCGGTAAGCAAATTAAAAAAAAAAACGCAATATGTAGGCTACACGAGATCGGAGGCGTCGAGTAACCAAAACAAATGCGTTAAACAAATTCGTAAACGTTATTTATCAATTTAACTCTAGAATTAAAGGATATACAACGAGAAACAACGTTTTACAACCTTTAAACAGTTTTAATAACTATCTCAAAAATTGTCGCTCTGATGCAAACAACTGATGAGTTATCTACTTAAATTTGTTGAACAAAACGACTTACGTATTTTAAGCATGCTAACCTTTAGCCCGGTAAGCAAATTTAAAAAAAACGCAATATGTAGGCTACACAAGAACAGAGACGTCGAGTAACCAAAACAAATGCGTTAAACTAATTCGTACACGTTATTTATCAACTTAACTCTAGAATTAAAGGATATACAACGAGAAACATCGTTTGACAACCTTTAAATAGTTTTAATAACTATCTCAAAAATTGTCGCTCTGATGCAAACAACTGATGAGTTATCTACTTAAATTTGTTGAACAAAACGACTTACGTATTTTAAGCATGCTAACCTTTATCCCGCTAAGCAAATTAAAAAAAAAACGCAATATGTAGGCTACACGAGAACGGAGGCGTCGAGTAACCAAAACAAATGCGTTAAACAAATTCGTAAACGTTATTTATCAATTTAACTCTAGAATTAAAGGATATACAACGAGAAACAACGTTTGACAACCTTTAAACAGTTTTAATAACTGTCTCGAAAATTGTCGCTCTGATGCAAACAACTGATGAGTTATCTACTTAAATTTGTTAAACAAAACGACTTACGTATTTTAAGCATGCTAACCTTTAGCCCGGTAAGCAAATTAAAAAAAAAAAACGCAATATGTAGGCTACACGAGAACGGAGACGTTGAGTAACCAAAACAAATGCGTTAAACAAATTCGTAAACGTTATTTATCAATTTAACTCTAGAATTAAAGGATATACAACGAGAAACAACGTTTGACAACCTTTAAACAGTTTTAATAACTATCTCAAAAATTGTCGCTCTGATGCAAACAACTGATGAGTTATCTACTTAAATTTGTAGAACAAAACGACTTACGTATTTTAAGCATGCTAACCTTTAGCCCGGTAAGCAAATTAAAAAAAAAACGCAATATGTAGGCTACACGAGAACGGAGGCGTCGAGTAACCAAAACAAATGCGTTAAACAAATTCGTAAACGTTATTTATCAATTTAACTCTAGAATTAAAGGATATACAACGAGAAACAACGTTTGACAACCTTTAAACAGTTTTAATAACTATCTCAAAAATTGTCGCTCTGATGCAAACAACTGATGAGTTATCTACTCAAATTTGTTGAACGAAACGACTTACGTATTTTAAATATGCTAACCTTTAGCCCGGTAAGCAAATTAAAAAAAAAAAACGCAATATGTAGGCTACACGAGAACGGAGGCGTCGAGTAACCAAAACAAATGCGTTAAACAAATTCGTAAACGTTATGTATCAATTTAACTCTAGAATTAAAGGATATACAACGAGAAACAACGTTTGACAACCTTTAAACAGTTTTAATAACTATCTCAAAAATTGTCGCTCTGATGCAAACAACTGATGAGTTATCTACTTAAATTTGTTGAACAAAACGACTTACGTATTTTAAGCATGCTAACCTTTAGCCCGGTAAGCAAATTAAAAAAAAAAACGCAATATGTAGGCTACACGAGAACGGACACGTCGAGTAACCAAAAGAAATGCGTTAAACAAATTCGTACACGTTATTTATCAATTTAACTCTAGAATTAAAGGATATACAACGAGAAACAACGTTTGACAACCTTTAAACAGTTTTAATAACTATCTCAAAAATTGTCGCTCTGATGCAAACAACTGATGAGTTATTTACTTAAATTTGTTGAACAAAACGACTTACGTATTTTAAGCATGCTATCCTTTATCCCGGTAAGCAAATTGAAAAAAAAACGCAATATGTAGGCTACACGAGAACGGAGACATCGAGTAACCAAAACAAATGCGTTAAACAAATTCGTACACGTTATTTATCAATTTAACTCTAGAATTAAAGGATATACAACGAGAAACAACGTTTGACAACCTTTAAACAGTTTTAATAACTATCTCAAAAATTGTCGCTCTGATGCAAACAACTGATGAGTTATCTACTTAAATTTGTTGAACAAAACGACTTACGTATTTTAAGCATGCTAACCTTTAGCCCGGTAAGCAAATTAAAAAAAAAACGCAATATGTAGGCTACACGAGAACGGAGGCGTCGAGTAACCAAAACAAATGCGTTAAACAAATTCGTAAACGTTATTTATCAATTTAACTCTAGAATTAAAGGATATACAACGAGAAACAACGTTTTACAACCTTTAAACAGTTTTAATAACTATCTCAAAAATTGCCGCTCTGATGCAAACAACTGCTGAGTTATCTACTCAAATTTGTTGAACAAAACGACTTACGTATTTTAAACATGCTAACCTTTAGCCCGGTAAGCAAATTAAAAAAAAAACGCAATATGTAGGCTACACGAGAACGGAGACGTCGAGTAACCAAAACAAATGCGTTATACAAATTCGTACACGTTATTTATCAATTTAACTTTAGAATTAAAGGATATACAACGAGAAACAACGTTTGACAACCTTTAAACAGTTTTAATAACTATCTCAAAAATTGTCGCTCAGATGCAAACAACTGCTGAGTTATCTACACAAATTTGTTGAACAAAACGACTTACGTATTTTAAACATGCTAACCTTTAGCCCGGTAAGCAAATTAAAAAAAAAACGCAATATGTAGGCTACACGAGAACGGACACGTCGAGTAACCAAAAGAAATGCGTTAAACAAATTCGTACACGTTATTTATCAATTTAACTCTAGAATTAAAGGATATACAACGAGAAACAACGTTTGACAACCTTTAAACAGCTTTAATAACTATCTCAAAAATTGTCGCTCTGATGCAAACAACTGATGAGTTATTTACTTAAATTTGTTGAACAAAATGGCTTACGTATTTTAAGCATGCTAACCTTTATCCCGGTAAGCAAATTAAAAAAAAAACGCAATATGTAGGCTACACGTGAACGGAGGCGTCGAGTAACCAAAACAAATGCGTTAAACAAATTCGTAAACGTTATTTATCAATTTAACTCTAGAATTAAAGGATATACAACGAGAAACAACGTTTTACAACCTTTAAACAGTTTTAATAACTATCTCAAAAATTGTCGCTCTGATGCAAACAACTGATGAGTTATCTACTTAAATTTGTTGAACAAAACGACTTACGTATTTTAAGCATGCTAACCTTTAGCTCGGTAAGCAAATTAAAAAAAAACGCAATATGTAGGCTACACGAGAACGGAGACGTCGAGTAACCAAAACAAATGCGTTAAACAAATTCGTACAGGTTATTTATCAATTTAACTCTAGAATTAAAGGATATACAACGAGAAACAACGTTTTACAACCTTTAAACAGTTTTAATAACTATCTCAAAAATTGTCGCTCTGATGCAAACAACTGATGAGTTATCTACTTAAATTTGTTGAACAAAACGACTTACGTATTTTAAGCATGCTAATCTTTACCTCGGTAAGCAAATTAAAAAAAAAAAACGCAATATGTAGGCTACACGAGAACGGAGACGTCGAGTAACCAAAACAAATGCGTTAAACAAATTCGTACACGTTATTTATCAATTTAACTCTAGAATTAAAGGATATACAACGAGAAACAACGTTTGACAACCTTTAAACAGTTTTAATAACTATCTCAAAAATTGTCGCTCTGATGCAAACAACTGATGAGTTATCTACTTAAATTTGTTGAACAAAACGACTTACGTATTTTAAGCATGCTAACCTTTAGCCCGGTAAGCAAATTAAAAAAAAAAAACCCAATATGTAGGCTACACGAGAACGGAGGCGTCGAGTAACCAAAACAAATGCGTTAAACAAATTCGTAAACGTTATTTATCAATTTAACTCTAGAATTAAAGGATATACAACGAGAAACATCGTTTGACAACCTTTAAATAGTTTTAATAACTATCTCAAAAATTGTCGCTCTGATGCAAACAACTGATGAGTTATCTACTTAAATTGTTGAACAAAACGACTTACGTATTTTAAGCATGCTAACCTTTATCCCGCTAAGCAAATTAAAAAAAAAACGCAATATGTAGGCTACACGAGAACGGAGGCGTCGAGTAACCAAAACAAATGCGTTAAACAAATTCGTAAACGTTATTTATCAATTTAACTCTAGAATTAAAGGATATACAACGAGAAACAACGTTTGACAACCTTTAAACAGTTTTAATAACTGTCTCGAAAATTGTCGCTCTGATGCAAACAACTGATGAGTTATCTACTTAAATTTGTTAAACAAAACGACTTACGTATTTTAAGCATGCTAACCTTTAGCCCGGTAAGCAAATTAAAAAAAAAAACGCAATATGTAGGCTACACGAGAACGGAGACGTTGAGTAACCAAAACAAATGCGTTAAACAAATTCGTAAACGTTATTTATCAATTTAACTCTAGAATTAAAGGATATACAACGAGAAACAACGTTTGACAACCTTTAAACAGTTTTAATAACTATCTCAAAAATTGTCGCTCTGATGCAAACAACTGATGAGTTATCTACTTAAATTTGTAGAACAAAACGACTTACGTATTTTAAGCATGCTAACCTTTAGCCCGGTAAGCAAATTAAAAAAAAAACGCAATATGTAGGCTACACGAGAACGGAGGCGTCGAGTAACCAAAACAAATGCGTTAAACAAATTCGTAAACGTTATTTATCAATTTAACTCTAGAATTAAAGGATATACAACGAGAAACAACGTTTGACAACCTTTAAACAGTTTTAATAACTATCTCAAAAATTGTCGCTCTGATGCAAACAACTGATGAGTTATCTACTCAAATTTGTTGAACGAAACGACTTACGTATTTTAAATATGCTAACCTTTAGCCCGGTAAGCAAATTAAAAAAAAAAAACGCAATATGTAGGCTACACGAGAACGGAGGCGTCGAGTAACCAAAACAAATGCGTTAAACAAATTCGTAAACGTTATGTATCAATTTAACTCTAGAATTAAAGGATATACAACGAGAAACAACGTTTGACAACCTTTAAACAGTTTTAATAACTATCTCAAAAATTGTCGCTCTGATGCAAACAACTGATGAGTTATCTACTTAAATTTGTTGAACAAAACTACTTACGTATTTTAAGCATGCTAACCTTTAGCCCGGTAAGCAAATTAAAAAAAAAACGCAATATGTAGGCTACACGAGAACGGACACGTCGAGTAACCAAAAGAAATGCGTTAAACAAATTCGTACACGTTATTTATCAATTTAACTCTAGAATTAAAGGATATACAACGAGAAACAACGTTTGACAACCTTTAAACAGTTTTAATAACTATCTCAAAAATTGTCGCTCTGATGCAAACAACTGATGAGTTATTTACTTAAATTTGTTGAACAAAACGACTTACGTATTTTAAGCATGCTATCCTTTATCCCTGTAAGCAAATTGAAAAAAAAAACGCAATATGTAGGCTACACGAGAACGGAGGCGTCGAGTAACCAAAACAAATGCGTTAAACAAATTCGTAAACGTTATTTATCAATTTAACTCTAGAATTAAAGGATATACAACGAGAAACAACGTTTTACAACCTTTAAACAGTTTTAATAACTATCTCAAAAATTGTCGCTCTGATGCAAACAACTGATGAGTTATCTACTTAAATTTGTTGAACAAAACGACTTACGTATTTTAAGCATGCTAACCTTTATCCCGGTAAGCAAATTAAAAAAAAAACGCAATATGTAGGCTACACGTGAACGGAGGCGTCGAGTAACCAAAACAAATGCGTTAAACAAATTCGTAAACGTTATTTATCAATTTAACTCTAGAATTAAAGGATATACAACGAGAAACAACGTTTTACAACCTTTAAACAGTTTTAATAACTATCTCAAAAATTGTCGCTCTGATGCAAACAACTGATGAGTTATCTACTTAAATTTGTTGAACAAAACGACTTACGTATTTTAAGCATGCTAACCTTTAGCTCGGTAAGCAAATTAAAAAAAAACGCAATATGTAGGCTACACGAGAACGGAGACGTCGAGTAACCAAAACAAATGCGTTAAACAAATTCGTACAGGTTATTTATCAATTTAACTCTAGAATTAAAGGATATACAACGAGAAACAACGTTTTACAACCTTTAAACAGTTTTAATAACTATCTCAAAAATTGTCGCTCTGATGCAAACAACTGATGAGTTATCTACTTAAATTTGTTGAACAAAACGACTTACGTATTTTAAGCATGCTAATCTTTACCTCGGTAAGCAAATTAAAAAAAAAAAACGCAATATGTAGGCTACACGAGAACGGAGACGTCGAGTAACCAAAACAAATGCGTTAAACAAATTCGTACACGTTATTTATCAATTTAACTCTAGAATTAAAGGATATACAACGAGAAACAACGTTTGACAACCTTTAAACAGTTTTAATAACTATCTCAAAAATTGTCGCTCTGATGCAAACAACTGCTGAGTTATCTACTCAAATTTGTTGAACAAAACGACTTACGTATTTTAAACATGCTAACCTTTAGCCCGGTAAGCAAATTAAAAAAAAAACGCAATATGTAGGCTACACGAGAACGGAGACGTCGGGTAACCAAAACAAATGCGTTAAACAAATTCGTACAGGTTATTTATCAATTTAACTCTAGAATTAAAGGATATACAACGAGAAACAACGTTTTACAACCTTTAAACAGTTTTAATAACTATCTCAAAAATTGTCGCTCTGATGCAAACAACTGCTGAGTTATCTACTCAAATTTGTTGAACAAAACGACTTACGTATTTTAAGCATGCTAACCTTTAGCCCGGTAAGCAAATTAAGAAAAAAACGCAATATGTAGGCTACACGGGAACGGAGACGTCGAGTAACCAAAACAAATGCGTTAAACAAATTCGTACACGTTATTTATCAATTTAACTCTAGAATTAAAGGATATACAACGAGAAACATCGTTTGACAACCTTTAAATAGTTTTAATAACTATCTCAAAAATTGTCGCTCTGATGCAAACAACTGATGAATTATCTATTTAAATTTGTTGAACAAAACGACTTACGTATTTTAAGCATGCTAACCTTTAGCTCGGTAAGCAAATTAAAAAAAAAAGCAATATGTAGGCTACACGAGAACGGAGACGTCGAGTAACCAAAAGAAATGCGTTAAACAAATTCGTACACGTTATTTATCAATTTAACTCTAGAATTAAAGGATATACAACGAGAAACAACGTTTTACAACCTTTAAACAGTTTTAATAACTATCTCAAAAATTGTCGCTCTGATGCAAACAACTGATGAGTTATCTACTTAAATTTGTTGAACAAAACGACTTACGTATTTTAAGCATGCTAACCTTTAGCCCGGTAAGCAAATTAAAAAAAAAAACGCAATATGTAGGCTACACGAGAACGGAGACGTCGAGTAACCAAAACAAATGCGTTAAACAAATTCGTAAACGTTATTTATCAATTTAACTCTAGAATTAAAGGATATACAACGAGAAACAACGTTTGACAACCTTTAAACAGTTTTAATAACTATCTCAAAAATTGTCGCTCTGATGCAAACAACTGATGAGTTATCTACTTAAATTTGTTGAACAAAACGACTTACGTATTTTAAGCATGCTAACCTTTATCCCGGTAAGCAAATTAAAAAAAAAAACGCAATATGTAGGCTACACGAGATCGGAGGCGTCGAGTAAGCAAAACAAATGCGTTAAACAAATTCGTAAACGTTATTTATCAATTTAACTCTAGAATTAAAGGATATACAACGAGAAACAACGTTTTACAACCTTTAAACAGTTTTAATAACTATCTCAAAAATTGTCGCTCTGATGCAAACAACTGATGAGTTATCTACTTAAATTTGTTGAACAAAACGACTTACGTATTTTAAGCATGCTAACCTTTAGCCCGGTAAGCAAATTAAAAAAAAACGCAATATGTAGGCTACACAAGAACAGAGACGTCGAGTAACCAAAACAAATGCGTTAAACTAATTCGTACACGTTATTTATCAACTTAACTCTAGAATTAAAGGATATACAACGAGAAACATCGTTTGACAACCTTTAAATAGTTTTAATAACTATCTCAAAAATTGTCGCTCTGATGCAAACAACTGATGAGTTATCTACTTAAATTTGTTGAACAAAACGACTTACGTATTTTAAGCATGCTAACCTTTAGCCCGGTAAGCAAATTAAAAAAAAAACGCAATATGTAGGCTACACGAGAACGGACACGTCGAGTAACCAAAAGAAATGCGTTAAACAAATTCGTACACGTTATTTATTAATTTAACTCTAGAATTAAAGGATATACAACGAGAAACAACGTTTGACAACCTTTAAACAATTTTAATAACTATCTCAAAAATTGCCGCTCTGATGCAAACAACTGATGAGTTATCTACTTAAATTTGTTGAACAAAACGACTTACGTATTTTAAGCATGCTAACCTTTATCCCGGTAAGCAAATTAAAAAAAAAACGCAATATGTAGGCTACACGAGAACGGAGGCGTCGAGTAACCAAAACAAATGCGTTAAACAAATTCGTAAACGTTATTTATCAATTTAACTCTAGAATTAAAGGATATACAACGAGAAACAACGTTTTACAACCTTTAAACAGTTTTAATAACTATCTCAAAAATTGTCGCTCTGATGCAAACAACTGATGAGTTATCTACTTAAATTTGTTGAACAAAACGACTTACGTATTTTAAGCATGCTAACCTTTAGCTCGGTAAGCAAATTAAAAAAAAAACGCAATATGTAGGCTACACGAGAACGGAGGCGTCGAGTAACCAAAACAAATGCGTTAAACAAATTCGTAAACGTTATTTATCAATTTAACTCTAGAATTAAAGGATATACAACGAGAAACAACGTTTTACAACCTTTAAACAGTTTTAATAACTATCTCAAAAATTGTCGCTCTGATGCAAACAACTGATGAGTTATCTACTTAAATTTGTTGAACAAAACGACTTACGTATTTTAAGCATGCTAACCTTTAGCTCGGTAAGCAAATTAAAAAAAAAACGCAATATGTAGGCTACACGAGAACGGAGGCGTCGAGTAACCAAAACAAATGCGTTAAACAAATTCGTAAACGTTATTTATCAATTTAACTCTAGAATTAAAGGATATACAACGAGAAACAACGTTTTACAACCTTTAAACAGTTTTAATAACTATCTCAAAAATTGTCGCTCTGATGCAAACAACTGATGAGTTATCTACTTAAATTTGTTGAACAAAACGACTTACGTATTTTAAGCATGCTAACCTTTATCCCGGTAAGCAAATTAAAAAAAAAAACGCAATATGTAGGCTACACGAGAACGGAGGCGTCGAGTAACCAAAACAAATGCGTTAAACAAATTCGTAAACGTTATTTATCAATTTAACTCTAGAATTAAAGGATATACAACGAGAAACAACGTTTGACAACCTTTAAACAGTTTTAATAACTATCTCAAAAATTGTCGCTCTGATGCAAACAACTGATGAGTTATCTACTTAAATTTGTTGAACAAAACGACTTACGTATTTTAAGCATGCTAACCTTTATCCCGGTAAGCAAATTAAAAAAAAAACGCAATATGTAGGCTACACGAGAACGGAGGCGTCGAGTAACCAAAACAAATGCGTTAAACAAATTCGTAAACGTTATTTATCAATTTAACTCTAGAATTAAAGGATATACAACGAGAAACAACGTTTGACAACCTTTAAACAGTTTTAATAACTATCTCAAAAATTGTCGCTCTAATGCAAACAACTGATGAGTTATCTACTTAAATTTGTTGAACAAAACGACTTACGTATTTTAAGCATGCTAACCTTTATCCCGGTAAGCAAATTAAAAAAAAAAAACGCAATATGTAGGCTACACGAGAACGGAGGCGTCGAGTAACCAAAACAAATGCGTTAAACAAATTCGTAAACGTTATTTATCAATTTAACTCTAGAATTAAAGGATATACAACGAGAAACAATGTTTGACAACCTTTAAACAGTTTTAATAAATATCTCAAAAATTGTCGCTCTGATGCAAACAACTGATGACTTATCTACTTAAATTTGTTGAACAAAACGACTTACGTATTTTAAGCATGCTAACCTTTATCCCGGTAAGCAAATTAAAAAAAAAAACGCAATATGTAGGCTACACGAGAACGGAGACGTCGAGTAACCAAAAGAAATGCGTTAAACAAATTCGTACACGTTATTTATCAATTTAACTCTAGAATTAAAGGATATACAACGAGAAACAACGTTTGACAACCTTTAAACAGTTTTAATAACTATCTCAAAAATTGTCGCTCTGATGCAAACAACTGATGAGTTATCTACTTAAATTTGTTGAACAAAATGACTTACGTATTTTAAGCATGCTAACCTTTAGCCCGGTAAGCAAATTAAAAAAAACGCAATATGTAGGCTACACGAGAACGGAGGCGTCGAGTAACCAAAACAAATGCGTTAAACAAATTCGTAAACGTTATTTATCAATTTAACTCTAGAATTAAAGGATATACAACGAGAAACAACGTTTGACAACCTTTAAACAGTTTTAATAACTATCTCAAAAATTGTCGCTCTGATGCAAACAACTGATGAGTTATCTACTTAAATTTGTTGAACAAAACGACTTACGTATTTTAAGCATGCTAACCTTTAGCCCGGTAAGCAAACTAAAAAAAAAAGCAATATGTAGGCTACACGAGAACGGAGACGTCGAGTAACCAAAAGAAATGCGTTAAACAAATTCGTACACGTTATTTATCAATTTAACTCTAGAATTAAAGGATATACAACAAGAAACAACGTTTGACAACCTTTAAACAGTTTTAATAACTATCTCAAAAATTGTCGCTCTGATGCAAACAACTGATGAGTTATCTACTTAAATTTGTTGAACAAAACGACTTACGTATTTTAAGCATGCTAACCTTTAGCCCGGTAAGCAAATTAAAAAAAAACGCAATATGTAGGCTACACGAGAACGGAGACGTCGAGTAACCAAAACAAATGCCTTAAACAAATTCGTACACGTTATTTATGAATTTAACTCTAGAATTAAAGGATATACAACGAGAAACAACGTTTGACAACCTTTAAACAGTTTTAATAACTATCTCAAAAATTGTCGCTCTGATGCAAACAACTGATGAGTTATCTACTTAAATTTGTTGAACAAAACGACTTACGTATTTTAAGCATGCTAACCTTTAGCTCGGTAAGCAAATTAAAAAAAAAAAGCAATATGTAGGCTACACGAGAACGGAGACGTCGAGTAACCAAAACAAATGCGTTAAACAAATTCGTACACGTTATTTATCAATTTAACTCTAGAATTAAAGGATATACAACGAGAAACAACGTTTGACAACCTTTAAACAGTTTCAATAACTATCTCAAAATTGTCGCTCTGATGCAAACAACTGATGAGTTATCTACTTAAATTTGTTGAACAAAACGACTTACGTATTTTAAGCATGCTAACCTTTATCCCGGTAAGAAAATTAAAAAAAAAACGCAATATGTAGGCTACACGAGAACGGAGGCGTCGAGTAACCAAAACAAATGCGTTAAACAAATTCGTAAACGTTATTTATCAATTTAACTCTAGAATTAAAGGATATACAACGAGAAACAACGTTTTACAACCTTTAAACAGTTTTAATAACTATCTCAAAAATTGTCGCTCTGATGCAAACAACTGATGAGTTATCTACTTAAATTTGTTGAACAAAACGACTTACGTATTTTAAGCATGCTAACCTTTATCCCGGTAAGCAAATTAAAAAAAAAAACGCAATATGTAGGCTACACGAGATCGGAGGCGTCGAGTAAGCAAAACAAATGCGTTAAACAAATTCGTAAACGTTATTTATCAATTTAACTCTAGAATTAAAGGATATACAACGAGAAACAACGTTTTACAACCTTTAAACAGTTTTAATAACTATCTCAAAAATTGTCGCTCTGATGCAAACAACTGATGAGTTATCTACTTAAATTTGTTGAACAAAACGACTTACGTATTTTAAGCATGCTAACCTTTAGCCCGGTAAGCAAATTAAAAAAAAACGCAATATGTAGGCTACACAAGAACAGAGACGTCGAGTAACCAAAACAAATGCGTTAAACTAATTCGTACACGTTATTTATCAACTTAACTCTAGAATTAAAGGATATACAACGAGAAACATCGTTTGACAACCTTTAAATAGTTTTAATAACTATCTCAAAAATTGTCGCTCTGATGCAAACAACTGATGAGTTATCTACTTAAATTTGTTGAACAAAACGACTTACGTATTTTAAGCATGCTAACCTTTAGCCCGGTAAGCAAATTAAAAAAAAAACGCAATATGTAGGCTACACGAGAACGGACACGTCGAGTAACCAAAAGAAATGCGTTAAACAAATTCGTACACGTTATTTATTAATTTAACTCTAGAATTAAAGGATATACAACGAGAAACAACGTTTGACAACCTTTAAACAATTTTAATAACTATCTCAAAAATTGCCGCTCTGATGCAAACAACTGATGAGTTATCTACTTAAATTTGTTGAACAAAACGACTTACGTATTTTAAGCATGCTAACCTTTATCCCGGTAAGCAAATTAAAAAAAAAAACGCAATATGTAGGCTACACGAGAACGGAGGCGTCGAGTAACCAAAACAAATGCGTTAAACAAATTCGTAAACGTTATTTATCAATTTAACTCTAGAATTAAAGGATATACAACGAGAAACAACGTTTTACAACCCTTAAACAGTTTTAATAACTATCTCAAAAATTGTCGCTCTGATGCAAACAACTGATGAGTTATCTACTTAAATTTGTTGAACAAAACGACTTACGTATTTTAAGCATGCTAACCTTTAGCTCGGTAAGCAAATTAAAAAAAAAACGCAATATGTAGGCTACACGAGAACGGAGGCGTCGAGTAACCAAAACAAATGCGTTAAACAAATTCGTAAACGTTATTTATCAATTTAACTCTAGAATTAAAGGATATACAACGAGAAACAACGTTTTACAACCTTTAAACAGTTTTAATAACTATCTCAAAAATTGTCGCTCTGATGCAAACAACTGATGAGTTATCTACTTAAATTTGTTGAACAAAACGACTTACGTATTTTAAGCATGCTAACCTTTAGCTCGGTAAGCAAATTAAAAAAAAAACGCAATATGTAGGCTACACGAGAACGGAGGCGTCGAGTAACCAAAACAAATGCGTTAAACAAATTCGTAAACGTTATTTATCAATTTAACTCTAGAATTAAAGGATATACAACGAGAAACAACGTTTTACAACCTTTAAACAGTTTTAATAACTATCTCAAAAATTGTCGCTCTGATGCAAACAACTGATGAGTTATCTACTTAAATTTGTTGAACAAAACGACTTACGTATTTTAAGCATGCTAACCTTTATCCCGGTAAGCAAATTAAAAAAAAAAACGCAATATGTAGGCTACACGAGAACGGAGGCGTCGAGTAACCAAAACAAATGCGTTAAACAAATTCGTAAACGTTATTTATCAATTTAACTCTAGAATTAAAGGATATACAACGAGAAACAACGTTTGACAACCTTTAAACAGTTTTAATAACTATCTCAAAAATTGTCGCTCTGATGCAAACAACTGATGAGTTATCTACTTAAATTTGTTGAACAAAACGACTTACGTATTTTAAGCATGCTAACCTTTATCCCGGTAAGCAAATTAAAAAAAAAAACGCAATATGTAGGCTACACGAGAACGGAGGCGTCGAGTAACCAAAACAAATGCGTTAAACAAATTCGTAAACGTTATTTATCAATTTAACTCTAGAATTAAAGGATATACAACGAGAAACAACGTTTGACAACCTTTAAACAGTTTTAATAACTATCTCAAAAATTGTCGCTCTAATGCAAACAACTGATGAGTTATCTACTTAAATTTGTTGAACAAAACGACTTACGTATTTTAAGCATGCTAACCTTTATCCCGGTAAGCAAATTAAAAAAAAAAACGCAATATGTAGGCTACACGAGAACGGAGGCGTCGAGTAACCAAAACAAATGCGTTAAACAAATTCGTAAACGTTATTTATCAATTTAACTCTAGAATTAAAGGATATACAACGAGAAACAATGTTTGACAACCTTTAAACAGTTTTAATAAATATCTCAAAAATTGTCGCTCTGATGCAAACAACTGATGACTTATCTACTTAAATTTGTTGAACAAAACGACTTACGTATTTTAAGCATGCTAACCTTTATCCCGGTAAGCAAATTAAAAAAAAAAACGCAATATGTAGGCTACACGAGAACGGAGACGTCGAGTAACCAAAAGAAATGCGTTAAACAAATTCGTACACGTTATTTATCAATTTAACTCTAGAATTAAAGGATATACAACGAGAAACAACGTTTGACAACCTTTAAACAGTTTTAATAACTATCTCAAAAATTGTCGCTCTGATGCAAACAACTGATGAGTTATCTACTTAAATTTGTTGAACAAAATGACTTACGTATTTTAAGCATGCTAACCTTTAGCCCGGTAAGCAAATTAAAAAAAAACGCAATATGTAGGCTACACGAGAACGGAGGCGTCGAGTAACCAAAACAAATGCGTTAAACAAATTCGTAAACGTTATTTATCAATTTAACTCTAGAATTAAAGGATATACAACGAGAAACAACGTTTGACAACCTTTAAACAGTTTTAATAACTATCTCAAAAATTGTCGCTCTGATGCAAACAACTGATGAGTTATCTACTTAAATTTGTTGAACAAAACGACTTACGTATTTTAAGCATGCTAACCTTTAGCCCGGTAAGCAAACTAAAAAAAAAAGCAATATGTAGGCTACACGAGAACGGAGACGTCGAGTAACCAAAAGAAATGCGTTAAACAAATTCGTACACGTTATTTATCAATTTAACTCTAGAATTAAAGGATATACAACAAGAAACAACGTTTGACAACCTTTAAACAGTTTTAATAACTATCTCAAAAATTGTCGCTCTGATGCAAACAACTGATGAGTTATCTACTTAAATTTGTTGAACAAAACGACTTACGTATTTTAAGCATGCTAACCTTTAGCCCGGTAAGCAAACTAAAAAAAAACGCAATATGTAGGCTACACGAGAACGGAGACGTCGAGTAACCAAAACAAATGCCTTAAACAAATTCGTACACGTTATTTATGAATTTAACTCTAGAATTAAAGGATATACAACGAGAAACAACGTTTGACAACCTTTAAACAGTTTTAATAACTATCTCAAAAATTGTCGCTCTGATGCAAACAACTGATGAGTTATCTACTTAAATTTGTTGAACAAAACGACTTACGTATTTTAAGCATGCTAACCTTTAGCTCGGTAAGCAAATTAAAAAAAAAAAGCAATATGTAGGCTACACGAGAACGGAGACGTCGAGTAACCAAAACAAATGCGTTAAACAAATTCGTACACGTTATTTATCAATTTAACTCTAGAATTAAAGGATATACAACGAGAAACAACGTTTGACAACCTTTAAACAGTTTTAATAACTATCTCAAAATTGTCGCTCTGATGCAAACAACTGATGAGTTATCTACTTAAATTTGTTGAACAAAACGACTTACGTATTTTAAGCATGCTAACCTTTATCCCGGTAAGAAAATTAAAAAAAAAACGCAATATGTAGGCTACACGAGAACGGAGGCGTCGAGTAACCAAAACAAATGCGTTAAACAAATTCGTAAACGTTATTTATCAATTTAACTCTAGAATTAAAGGATATACAACGAGAAACAACGTTTGACAACCTTTAAACAGTTTTAATAACTATCTCAAAAATTGTCGCTCTGATGCAAACAACTGATGAGTTATCTACTTAAATTTGTTGAACAAAACGACTTACGTATTTTAAGCATGCTAACATTTATCCCGGTAAGCAAATTAAAAAAAAACGCAATATGTAGGCTACACGAGAACGGAGGCGTCGAGTAACCAAAACAAATGCGTTAAACAAATTCGTAAACGTTATTTATCAATTTAACTCTAGAATTAAAGGATATACAACGAGAAACAACGTTTGACAACCTTTAAACAGTTTTAATAACTATCTCAAAAATTGTCGCTCTGATGTAAACAACTGATGAGTTATCTACTTAAATTTGTTGAACAAAACGACTTACGTATTTTAAGCATGCTAACCTTTATCCCGGTAAGCAAATTAAAATAAAAACGCAATATGTAGGCTACACGAGAACGGAGACGTCGAGTAACCAAAATAAATGCGTTAAACAAATTCGTACACGTTATTTATCAATTTAAACTCTAGAATTAAAGGATATACAACGAGAAACAACGTTTGACTACCTTTAAACAGTTTTAATAACTATCTCAAAAATTGTCGCTCTGATGCAAACAACTTATGAGTTATCTACTTAAATTTGTTGAACAAAACGACTTACGTATTTTAAGCATGCTAACCTTTAGCCCGGTAAGCAAATTAAAAAAAAACGCAATATGTAGGCTACACGAGAACGGAGGCGTCGAGTAACCAAAACAAATGCGTTAAACAAATTCGTAAACGTTATTTATCAATTTAACTCTAGAATTAAAGGATATACAACGAGAAACAACGTTTGACAACCTTTAAACAGTTTTAATAACTATCTCAAAAATTGTCGCTCTGATGCAAACAACTGATGAGTTATCTACTTAAATTTGTTGAACAAAACGACTTACGTATTTTAAGCATGCTAACCTTTAGCCCGGTAAGCAAATTAAAAAAAAAAAGCAATATGTAGGCTACACGAGAACGGAGACGTCGAGTAACCAAAAGAAATGCGTTAAACAAATTCGTACACGTTATTTATCAATTTAACTCTAGAATTAAAGGATATACAACGAGAAACAACGTTTGACAACCTTTAAAACAGTTTTAATAACTATCTCAAAAATTGTCGCTCTGATGCAAACAACTGATGAGTTATCTACTTAAATTTGTTGAACAAAACGACTTACGTATTTTAAGCATGCTAACCTTTAGCCCGGTAAGCAAATTAAAAAAAAAACGCAATATGTAGGCTACACGAGAACGGAGACGTCGAGTAACCAAAACAAAGGCGTTAAACAAATTCGTACACGTTATTTATCAATTTAACTCTAGAATTAAAGAATATACAACGAGAAACAACGTTTGACAACCTTTAAACAGTTTTAATAACTATCTCAAAAATTGTCGCTCTGATGCAAACAACTGATGAGTTATCTACTTAAATTTGTTGAACAAAACGACTTACGTATTTTAAGCATGCTAACCTTTAGCCCGGTAAGCAAATTAAAAAAAAAACGCAATATGTAGGCTACACGAGAACGGAGACGTCGAGTAACCAAAACAAATGCGTTAAACAAATTCGTACACGTTATTTATCAATTTAACTCTAGAATTAAAGGATATACAACGAGAAACAACGTTTGACAACCTTTAAACAGTTTTAATAACTATCTCAAAAATTGTCGCTCTGATGCAAACAACTGATGAGTTATCTACTTAAATTTGTTGAACAAAACGACTTACGTATTTTAAGCATGCTAACCTTTATCTCGGTAAGCAAATTAAAAAAAAAACGCAATATGTAGGCTACACGAGAACGGAGGCGTCGAGTAACCAAAACAAATGCGTTAAACAAATTCATAAACGTTATTTATCAATTTAACTCTAGAATTAAAGGATATACAACGAGAAACAACGTTTTACAACCTTTAAACAGTTTTAATAACTATCTCAAAATTGTCGCTCTGATGCAAACAACTGATGAGTTATCTACTTAAATTTGTTGAACAAAACGACTTACGTATTTTAAACATGCTAACCTTTAGCCCGGTAAGCAAATTAAAAAAAAAAAACGCAATATGTAGGCTACACGAGAACGGAGGCGTCGAGTAACCAAAACAAATACGTTAAACAAATTCGTAAAAGTTATTTATCAATTTAACTCTAGAATTAAAGAATATACAACGAGAAACAACGTTTGACAACCTTTAAACAGTTTTAATAACTATCTCAAAAATTGTCGCTCTGATGCAAACAACTGATGAGTTATCTACTTAAATTTGTTGAACAAAACGTCTTCCGTATTTTAAGCATGCTAACCTTTAGCTCGGTAAGCAAAGTAAAAAAAAAAGCAATATGTAGACTACACGAGAACGGAGACGTCGAGTAACCAAAAGAAATGCGTTAAACAAATTCGTACACGTTATTTATCAATTTAACTCTAGAATTAAAGGATATACAACGAGAAACAACATTTTACAACCTTTAAACAGTTTTAATAACTATCTCAAAAATTGTCGCTCTGATGCAAACAACTGATGAGTTATCTACTTAAATTTGTAGAACAAAACGACTTACGTATTTTAAGCATGCTAGCCTTTATCCCGGTAAGCAAATTAAAAAAAAAACGCAATATGTAGGCTACACGAGAACGGAGGCGTCGAGTAACCAAAACAAATGCGTTAAACAAATTCGTAAACGTTATTTATCAATTTAACTCTAGAATTAAAGGATATACAACGAGAAACAACGTTTGACAACCTTTAAACAGTTTTAATAACTATCTCAAAAATTGTCGCTCTGATGCAAACAACTGATGAGTTATCTACTTAAATTTGTTGAACAAAACGACTTACGTATTTTAAGCATGCTAACCTTTATCCCGGTAAGCAAATTAAAAAAAAAACGCAATATGTAGGCTACACGAGAACGGAGGCGTCGAGTAACCAAAACAAATGCGTTAAACAAATTCGTAAACGTTATTTATCAATTTAACTCTAGAATTAAAGGATATACAACGAGAAACAACGTTTGACAACCTTTAAACAGTTTTAATAACTATCTCAAAAATTGTCGCTCTGATGCAAACAACTGATGAGTTATCTACTTAAATTTGTTGAACAAAACGACTTACGTATTTTAAGCATGCTAACCTTTATCCCGGTAAGCAAATTTAAAAAAAAACGCAATATGTAGGCTACACGAGAACGGAGGCGTCGAGTAACCAAAACAAATGCGTTAAACAAATTCGTAAACGTTATTTATCAATTTAACTCTAGAATTAAAGGATATACAACGAGAAACAACGTTTGACAACCTTTAAACAGTTGTATTAACTATCTCAAAAATTGTCGCTCTGATGCAAACAACTGATGAGTTATCTACTTAAATTTGTTGAACAAAACGACTTACGTATTTTAAGCATGCTAACCTTTATCCCGGTAAGCAAATTTAAAAAAAAACGCAATATGTAGGCTACACGAGAACGGAGGCGTCGAGTAACCAAAACCAATGCGTTAAACAAATTCGTAAACGTTATTTATCAATTTAACTCTAGAATTAAAGGATATACAACGAGAAACAACGTTTGACAACCTTTAAACAGTTGTATTAACTATCTCAAAAATTGTCGCTCTGATGCAAACAACTGATGAGTTATCTACTTAAATTTGTTGAACAAAACGACTTACGTATTTTAAACATGCTAACCTTTAGCCCGGTAAGCAAATTAAAAAAAAAAACGCAATATGTAGGCTACACGAGAACGGAGGCGTCGAGTAACCAAAACAAATGCGTTAAACAAATTCGTAAACGTTATTTATCAATTTAACTCTAGAATTAAAGGATATACAACGAGAAACAACGTTTGACAACCTTTAAACAGTTTTAATAACTATCTCAAAAATTGTCGCTCTGATGCAAACAACTGATGAGTTATCTACTTAAATTTGTTGAACAAAACGACTTACGTATTTTAAGCATGCTAACCTTTATCCCGGTAAGCAAATTTAAAAAAAAACGCAATATGTAGGCTACACGAGAACGGAGGCGTCGAGTAACCAAAACAAATGCGTTAAACAAATTCGTAAACGTTATTTATCAATTTAACTCTAGAATTAAAGGATATACAACGAGAAACAACGTTTGACAACCTTTAAACAGTTTTAATAACTATCTCAAAAATTGTCGCTCTGATGCAAACAACTGATGAGTTATCTACTTAAATTTGTTGAACAAAACGACTTACGTATTTTAAGCATGCTAACCTTTAGCCCGGTAATCAAATTAAAAAAAAAAAAGCAATATGTAGGCTACACGAGAACGGAGACGTCGAGTAACCAAAAGAAATGCGTTAAACAAATTTGTACACGTTATTTATCAATTTAACTCTAGAATTAAAGGATATACAACGAGAAACAACGTTTGACAACCTTTAAACAGTTTTAATAACTATCTCAAAAATTGTCGCTCTGATGCAAACAACTGATGAGTTATCTACTTAAATTTGTTGAACAAAACGACTTACGTATTTTAAGCATGCTAACCTTTAGCCCGGTAAGCAAATAAAAAAAAAAACGCAATATGTAGGCTACACGAGAACGGAGACGTCGAGTAACCAAAACAAATGCGTTAAACAAATTCGTTCACGTTATTTATCAATTTAACTCTAGAATTAAAGGATATACAACGAGAAACAACGTTTGACAACCGTTAAACAGTTTTAATAACTATCTCAAAAATTGTCGCTCTGATGCAAACAACTGATGAGTTATCTACTTAAATTTGTTGAACAAAACGACTTACGTATTTTAAGCATGCTAACCTTTAGCCTGGTAAGCAAATTAAAAAAAAAACGCAATATGTAGGCTACACGAGAACGGAGACGTCGAGTAACCAAAACAAATGCGTTAAACAAATTCGTACACGTTATTTATCAATTTAACTCTAGAATTAAAGGATATACAACGAGAAACAACGTTTGACAACCTTTAAAAAGTTTTAATAACTATCTCAAAAATTGTCGCTCTGATGCAAACAACTGATGAGTTATCTACTTAAATTTGTTGAACAAAACGACTTACGTATTTTAAGCATGCTAACCTTTTGCCCGGTAACCAAATTAAAAAAAAAAACGCAATATGTAGGCTACACGAGAACGGAGACGTCGAGGAACCAAACAAATGCGTTAAACAAATTCGTACACGTTATTTATCAATTTAACTCTAGAATTAAAGGATATACAACGAGAAACAACGTTTGACAACCTTTAAACAGTTTTAATAACTATCTCAAAAATTGTCGCTCTGATGCAAACAACTGATGAGTTATCTACTTAAATTTGTTGAACAAAACGACTTAATTATTTTAAGCATGCTAACCTTTAGCTCGGTAAGCAAATTAAAAAAAAAACGCAATATGTAGGCTACACGAGAACGGAGACGTCGAGTAACCAAAAGAAATGCGTTAAACAAATTCGTACACGTTATTTATCAATTTAACTCTAGAATTAAAGGATATACAACGAGAAACAACGTTTGACAACCTTTAAACAGTTTTAATAACTATCTCAAAAATTGTCGCTCTGATGCAAACAACTGATGAGTTATCTACTTAAATTTGTTGAACAAAACGACTTACGTATTTTAAGCATGCTAACCTTTAGCCCGGTAAGCAAATTAAAAAAAAAAAGCAATATGTAGGCTACACGAGAACGGAGACGTCGAGTAACCAAAAGAAATGCGTTAAACAAATTCGTACACGTTATTTATCAATTTAACTCTAGAATTAAAGGATATACAACGAGAAACAACGTTTGACAACCTTTAAACAGTTTTAATAACTATCTCAAAAATTGTCGCTCTGATGCAAACAACTGATGAGTTATCTACTTAAATTTGTTGAACAAAACGACTTACGTATTTTAAGCATGCTACCTTTAGCCCGGTAAGCAAATTAAAAAAAAAACGCAATATGTAGGCTACACGAGAACGGAGACGTCGAGTAACCAAAACAAAGGCGTTAAACAAATTCGTACACGTTATTTATCAATTTAACTCTAGAATTAAAGAATATACAACGAGAAACAACGTTTGACAACCTTTAAACAGTTTTAATAACTATCTCAAAAATTGTCGCTCTGATGCAAACAACTGATGAGTTATCTACTTAAATTTGTTGAACAAAACGACTTACGTATTTTAAGCATGCTAACCTTTAGCCCGGTAAGCAAATTAAAAAAAAAACGCAATATGTAGGCTACACGAGAACGGAGACGTCGAGTAACCAAAACAAATGCGTTAAACAAATTCGTACACGTTATTTATCAATTTAACTCTAGAATTAAAGGATATACAACGAGAAACAACGTTTGACAACCTTTAAACAGTTTTAATAACTATCTCAAAAATTGTCGCTCTGATGCAAACAACTGATGAGTTATCTACTTAAATTTGTTGAACAAAACGACTTACGTATTTTAAGCATGCTAACCTTTATCTCGGTAAGCAAATTAAAAAAAAACGCAATATGTAGGCTACACGAGAACGGAGGCGTCGAGTAACCAAAACAAATGCGTTAAACAAATTCATAAACGTTATTTATCAATTTAACTCTAGAATTAAAGGATATACAACGAGAAACAACGTTTTACAACCTTTAAACAGTTTTAATAACTATCTCAAAATTGTCGCTCTGATGCAAACAACTGATGAGTTATCTACTTAAATTTGTTGAACAAAACGACTTACGTATTTTAAACATGCTAACCTTTAGCCCGGTAAGCAAATTAAAAAAAAAAACGCAATATGTAGGCTACACGAGAACGGAGGCGTCGAGTAACCAAAACAAATACGTTAAACAAATTCGTAAAAGCTATTTATCAATTTAACTCTAGAATTAAAGGATATACAACGAGAAACAACGTTTGACAACCTTTAAACAGTTTTAATAACTATCTCAAAAATTGTCGCTCTGATGCAAACAACTGATGAGTTATCTACTTAAATTTGTAGAACAAAACGACTTACGTATTTTAAGCATGCCAGCCTTTATCCCGGTAAGCAAATTAAAAAAAAAACGCAATATGTAGGCTACACGAGAACGGAGGCGTCGAGTAACCAAAACAAATGCGTTAAACAAATTCGTAAACGTTATTTATCAATTTAACTCTAGAATTAAAGGATATACAACGAGAAACAACGTTTGACAACCTTTAAACAGTTTTAATAACTATCTCAAAAATTGTCGCTCTGATGCAAACAACTGATGAGTTATCTACTTAAATTTGTTGAACAAAACGACTTACGTATTTTAAGCATGCTAACCTTTATCCCGGTAAGCAAATTAAAAAAAAAACGCAATATGTAGGCTACACGAGAACGGAGGCGTCGAGTAACCAAAACAAATGCGTTAAACAAATTCGTAAACGTTATTTATCAATTTAACTCTAGAATTAAAGGATATACAACGAGAAACAACGTTTGACAACCTTTAAACAGTTTTAATAACTATCTCAAAAATTGTCGCTCTGATGCAAACAACTGATGAGTTATCTACTTAAATTTGTTGAACAAAACGACTTACGTATTTTAAGCATGCTAACCTTTATCCCGGTAAGCAAATTTAAAAAAAAACGCAATATGTAGGCTACACGAGAACGGAGGCGTCGAGTAACCAAAACAAATGCGTTAAACAAATTCGTAAACGTTATTTATCAATTTAACTCTAGAATTAAAGGATATACAACGAAAAACAACGTTTGACAACCTTTAAACAGTTATATTAACTATCTCAAAAATTGTCGCTCTGATGCAAACAACTGATGAGTTATCTACTTAAATTTGTTGAACAAAACGACTTACGTATTTTAAGCATGCTAACCTTTAGCTCGGTAAGCAAATTAAAAAAAAACGCAATATGTAGGCTACACGAGAACGGAGATGTCGAGTAACCAAAAGAAATGCGTTAAACAAATTCGTACACGTTATTTATCAATTTAACTCTAGAATTAAAGGATATACAACGAGAAACAACGTTTGACAACCTTTAAACAGTTTTAATAACTATCTCAAAAATTGTCGCTCTGATGCAAACAACTGATGAGTTATCTACTTAAATTTGTTGAACAAAACGACTTACGTATTTTAAGCATGCTAACCTTTAGCCCGGTAATCAAATTAAAAAAAAAAAGCAATATGTAGGCTACACGAGAACGGAGACGTCGAGTAACCAAAAGAAATGCGTTAAACAAATTTGTACACGTTATTTATCAATTTAACTCTAGAATTAAAGGATATACAACGAGAAACAACGTTTGACAACCTTTAAACAGTTTTAATAACTATCTCAAAAATTGTCGCTCTGATGCAAACAACTGATGAGTTATCTACTTAAATTTGTTGAACAAAACGACTTACGTATTTTAAGCATGCTAACCTTTAGCCCGGTAAGCAAATAAAAAAAAAAAACGCAATATGTAGGCTACACGAGAACGGAGACGTCGAGTAACCAAAACAAATGCGTTAAACAAATTCGTTCACGTTATTTATCAATTTAACTCTAGAATTAAAGGATATACAACGAGAAACAACGTTTGACAACCTTTAAACAGTTTTAATAACTATCTCAAAAATTGTCGCTCTGATGCAAACAACTGATGAGTTATCTACTTAAATTTGTTGAACAAAACGACTTACGTATTTTAAGCATGCTAACCTTTAGCCCGGTAAGCAAATTAAAAAAAAAACGCAATATGTAGGCTACACGAGAACGGAGACGTCGAGTAACCAAAACAAATGCGTTAAACAAATTCGTACACGTTATTTATCAATTTAACTCTAGAATTAAAGGATATACAACGAGAAACAACGTTTGACAACCTTTAAAAAGTTTTAATAACTATCTCAAAAATTGTCGCTCTGATGCAAACAACTGATGAGTTATCTACTTAAATTTGTTGAACAAAACGACTTACGTATTTTAAGCATGCTAACCTTTTGCCCGGTAACCAAATTAGAAAAAAAAAACGCAATATGTAGGCTACACGAGAACGGAGACGTCGAGGAACCAAAACAAATGCGTTAAACAAATTCGTACACGTTATTTATCAATTTAACTCTAGAATTAAAGGATATACAACGAGAAACAACGTTTGACAACCTTTAAACAGTTTTAATAACTATCTCAAAAATTGTCGCTCTGATGCAAACAACTGATGAGTTATCTACTTAAATTTGTTGAACAAAACGACTTACGTATTTTAAGCATGCTAACCTTTAGCTCGGTAAGCAAATTAAAAAAAAAAACGCAATATGTAGGCTACACGAGAACGGAGGCGTCGAGTAACCAAAACAAATGCGTTAAACAAATTCGTAAACGTTATTTATCAATTTAACTCTAGAATTAAAGGATATACAACGAGAAACAACGTTTTACAACCTTTAAACAGTTTTAATAACTATCTCAAAATTGTCGCTCTGATGCAAACAACTGATGAGTTATCTACTTAAATTTGTTGAACAAAACGACTTACGTATTTTAAACATGCTAACCTTTAGCCCGATAAGCAAATTAAAAAAAAAAAAAAGCAATATGTAGGCTACACGAGAACGGAGGCGTCGAGTAACCAAAACAAATGCGTTAAACAAATTCGTAAACATTATTTATCAATTTAACTCTAGAATTAAAGGATATACAACGAGAAACAACGTTTGACAACCTTTAAACAGTTTTAATAACTATCTCAAAAATTGTTGCTCTGATGCAAACAACTGATGAGTTATCTACTCAAATTTGTTGAACAAAACGACTTACGTATTTTAAACATGCTAACCTTTAGCCCGGTAAGCAAATTAAAAAAAAAAACGCAATATGTAGGCTACACGAGAATGGAGACGTCGAGTAACAAAACAAATGCGTTAAACAAATTCGTACACGTTATTTATCAATTTAACTCTAGAATTAAAGGATATACAACGAGAAACAACGTTTGACAACCTTTAAACAGTTTTAATAACTATCTCAAAAATTGTCGCTCTGATGCAAACAACTGATAAGTTATCTACTTAAATTTGTTGAACAAAACGACTTACGTATTTTAAGCATGCTAACCTTTAGCCCGGTAAGCAAATTAAAAAAAAAACGCAATATGTAGGCTACACGAGAACGGAGACGTCGAGTAACCAAACCAAATGCGTTAAACAAATTCGTACACGTTATTTATCAATTTAACTCTAGAATTAAAGGATATACAACGAGAAACAACGTTTGACAACCTTTAAACAGTTTTAATAACTATCTCAGAAATTGTCGCTCTGATGGAAACAACTGCTGAGTTATCTACATAAATTTGTTGAACAAAACGACTTACGTATTTTAAGCATGCTAACCTTTAGCCCGGTAAGCAAATTAAAAAAAAAACGCAATATGTAGGCTACACGAGAACGGAGACGTCGAGTAACCAAAACAAATGCGTTAAACAAATTCGTACACGTTATTTATCAATTTAACTCTAGAATTAAAGGATATACAACGAGAAACAACGTTTGACAACCTTTAACAGTTTTAATAACTATCTCAAAAATTGTCGCTCTGATGGAAACAACTGCTGAGTTATCTACTCAAGTTTGTTGAACAAAACGACTTACATATTTTAAGCATGCTAACCTTTAGCCGGTAAGCAAATTAAAAAAAAGGCAATATGTAGGCTACACGAGAACGGAGACGTCGAGTAACCAAAACAAATGCGTTAAACAAATTCGTACACGTTATTTATCAATTTAACTCTAGAATTAAAGGATATGCAACGAGAAACAACGTTTGACAACCTTTAAACATTTTAATAACTATCTCAAAAATTGTCGCTCTGATGCAAACAACTGCTGAGTTATCTACTCAAATTTGTTGAACAAAACTACTTACGTATTTTAAGCATGCTAACCTTTAGCCCGGTAAGCAAATTAAAAAAAAACGCAATATGTAGGCTACACGAGAACGGAGACGTCGAGTAACCAAAACAAATGCGTTAAACAAATTCGTACACGTTATTTATCAATTTAACTTTAGAATTAAAGGATATACAACGAGAAACAACGTTTGACAACCTTTAAACAGTTTTAATAACTTTCTCAAAAATTGTCGCTCTGATGCAAACAACTGATGAGTTATCTACTTAAATTTGTTGAACAAAACGACTTACGTATTTTAAGCATGCTAACCTTTAGCCCGGTAAGCAAATTAAAAAAAAAAAACGCAATATGTAGGCTACACGAGAACGGAGCCGTCGAGTAACCAAAACAAATGCGTTAAACAAATTCGTACACGTTATTTATCAATTTAACTCTAGAATTAAAGGATATACAACGAGAAACAACGTTTGACAACCTTTAAACAGTTTTAATATCTATCTCAAAAATTGTCGCTCTGATGGAAACAACTGCTGAGTTATCTACTCAAGTTTGTTGAACAAAACGACTTACGTATTTTAAGCATGCTAACCTTTAGCCCGGTAAGCAAATTAAAAAAAAAACGCAATATGTAGGCTACACGAGAACGGAGACGTCGAGTAACCAAAACAAATGCGTTAAACAAATTCGTACACGTTATTTATCGACTTAACTCTAGAATTAAAGGATATACAACGAGAAACAACGTTTGACAACCTTTAAACAGTTTTAATAACTATCTCAAAAATTGTCGCTCTGATGGAAACAACTGCTGAGTTATCTACATAAATTTGTTGAACAAAACGACTTACGTATTTTAAGCATGCTAACCTTTAGCCCGGTAAAAATTAAAAAAACAACGCAATATGTAGGCTACACGAGAACGGAGACATCGAGTAACCAAAACAAATGCGTTAAACAAATTCGTACACGTTATTTATCAATTTAACTCTAGAATTAAGGGATATACAACGAGAAACAACGTTTGACAACCTTTAAACAGTTTTAATAACTATCTCAAAAATTGTCGCTCTGATGCAAACAACTGCTGAGTTATCTACTCAAATTTGTTGAACAAAACGACTTACGTATTTTAAACATGCTAACCTTTAGCCCGGTAAAAATTAAAAAAACAACGCAATATGTAGGCTACACGAGAACGGAGACGTCGAGTAACCAAAACAAATGCGTTAAACAAATTCGTACACGTTATTTATCAATTTAACTCTAGAATTAAAGGATATACAACGAGAAACAACGTTTGACAACCTTTAAACAGTTTTAATAACTATCTCAAAAATTGTCGCTCTGATGCAAACAACTGCTGAGTTATCTACTCAAATTTGTTGAACAAAACGACTTACGTATTTTAAGCATGCTAACCTTTAGCCCGGTAAGCAAATTAAAAAAAAACGCAATATGTAGGCTACACGAGAACGGAGCCGTCGAGTAACCAAAACAAATGCGTTCAACAAATTCGTACACGTTATTTATCAATCTAACTCTAGAATTAAAGGATATACAACGAGAAACAACGTTTGACAACCTTTAAACAGTTTTAATAACTATCTCAAAAATTGTCGCTCTGATGCAAACAACTGATGAGTTATCTACTTAAATTTGTTGAACAAAACGACTTACGTATTTTAAGCATGCTAACCTTTAGCCCGGTAAGCAAATTAAAAAAAAAACGCAATATGTAGGCTACACGAGAACGGAGACGTCGAGTAACCAAAACAAATGCGTTAAACAACAAATTCGTACATGTTATTTATCAATTTAGCTCTAGAATTAAAGGATATACAACGAGAAACAACGTTTGACAACCTTTAAACAGTTTTAATAACTATCTCAAAAATTGTCGCTCTGATGCAAACAACTGATGAGTTATCTACTTAAATTTGTTGAACAAAACGACTTACGTATTTTAAGCATGCTAACCTTTAGCCCGGTAAGCAAATTAAAAAAAAAACGCAATATGTAGGCTACACGAGAACGGAGACGTCGAGTAACCAAAACAAATGCGTTAAACAAATTCGTACACGTTATTTATCAATTTAACTCTAGAATTAAAGGATATACAACGAGAAACAACGTTTGACAACCTTTAAACAGTTTTAATAACTATCTCAAAAATTGTCGCTCTGATGCAAACAACTGATGAGTTATCTACTTAAATTTGTTGAACAAAACGACTTACGTATTTTAAGCATGCTAACCTTTAGCCCGGTAAGTAAATTAAAAAAAAAACGCAATATGTAGGCTACACGAGAACGGAGACGTCGAGTAACCAAAACAAATACGTTAAACAAATTCGTACACGTTATTTATCAATTTAACTCCAGAATTAAAGGATATACAACGAGAAACAACGTTTGACAACCTTTAAACAGTTTTAATAACTATCTCAAAAATTGTCGCTCTGATGCAAACAACTGATGAGTTATCTACTTAAATTTGTTGAACAAAACGACTTACGTATTTTAAGCATGCTAACCTTTAGCCCGGTAAGCAAATTAAAAAAAAAAAACGCAATATGTAGGCTACACGAGAACGGAGACGTCGAGTAACCAAAACAAATGCGTTAAACAAATTCGTACACGTTATTTATCAATTTAACTCTAGAATTAAAGGATATACAACGAGAAACAACGTGTGACAACCTTTAAACAGTTTTAATAACTATCTCAAAAATTGTCGCTCTGATGGAAACAACTGCTGAGTTATCTACTCAAATTTGTTGAACAAAACGACTTACCTATTTTAAGCATGCTAACCTTTAGCCCGGTAAGCAAATTAAAAAAAAAAACGCAATATGTAGGCTACACGAGAACGGAGACGTCGAGTAACCAAAACAAATGCGTTAAACAAATTCGTACACGTTATTTATCAATTTAATTCTAGAATTAAAGGATATACAACGAGAAACAACGTTTGACAACCTTTAAACAGTTTTAATAACTATCTCAAAAATTGTCGCTCTGATGCAAACAACAAACGACTTAGGTATTTTAAGTATGCTAACCTTTAGCCCGGTAAGCAAATTAAAAAAAAAACGCAATATATAGGCTACACGAGAAAAGAGTCGTCGAGTAACCAAAACAAATGCGTTAAACAAATTCGTACACATTATTTATCAATTTAACTCTAGAATTAAAGGATATACAACGAGAAACAACGTTTGACAACCTTTAAACAGTTTTAATAACTATCTCAAAAATTATCGCTCTGATGGAAACAACTGCTGAGTTATCTACTCAAATTTGTTGAACAAAACGACTTACGTATTTTAAGCATGCTAACCTTTAGCCCGGTAAGCAAATTTAAAAAAAACGCAATATGTAGGCTACACGAGAAAGGAGCCGTCGAGTAACCAAACCAAATGCGTTAAACAAATTCGTACACGTTATTTATCAATTTAACTCTAGAATTAAAGGATATACAACGAGAAACAACGTTTGACAACCTTTAAATAGTTTTAATAACTATCTCAAAAATTATCGCTCTGATGGAAACAACTGCTGAGTTATCTACTCAAATTTGTTGAACAAAACGACTTACGTATTTTAAGCATGCTAACCTTTAGCCCGGTAAGCAAACTAAAAAAAAAAACGCAATATGTAGGCTACACGAGAAAGGAGCCGTCGAGTAACCAAAACAAATGCGTTAAACAAATTCGTACACGTTATTTATCAATTTAACTCTAGAAATAAAGGATATACAACGAGAAACATCGTTTGACAACCTTTAAATAGTTTTAATAACTATCTCAAAAATTTTCGCTCTGATGCAAACAACTGCTGAGTTATCTACTCAAATTTGTTGAACAAAACGACTTACGTATTTTAAGCATGCTAACCTTTAGCCCGGTAAGCAAATTAAAAAAAAAACGCAATATGTAGGCTACACGAGAAAGGAGCCGTCGAGTAACCAAAACAAATGCGTTAAACAAATTCGTACACGTTATTTATCAATTTAACTCTAGAATTAAAGGATATACAACTAGAAACAACGTTTGACAACCTTTAAACAGTTTTAATAACTGTCTCAAAAATTATCGCTCTGATGGAAACAACTGCTGAGTTATCTACTCAAATTTGTTGAACAAAACGACTTACGTATTTTAAGAATGCTAACCTCTAGCCCGGTAAGCAAATTAAAAAAAAAACGCAATATGTAGGCTACACGAGAAAGGAGCCGTCGAGTAACCAAAACAAATGCGTTAAACAAATTCGTACACGTTATTTATAAATTTAACTCTAGAATTAAAGGATATACAACGAGAAACAACGTTTGACAACCTTTAAACAGTTTTAATAACTATCTCAAAAATTGTCGCTCTGATGCAAACAACAAACGACTTAGGTATTTTAAGCATGCTAACCTTTAGCCCGGTAAGCAAATTAAAAAAAAAACGCAATATGTAGGCTACACGAGAAAGGAGCCGTCGAGTAACCAAAACAAATGCGTTAAACAAATTCGTACACGTTATTTATCAATTTAACTCTAGAATTAAAGGATATACAACGAGAAACAACGTTTGACAACCTTTAAACAGTTTTAATAACTATCTCAAAAATTGTCGCTCTGATGCAAACAACTGATAAGTTATCTACTTAAATTTGTTGAACAAAACGACTTACGTATTTTAAGCATGCTAACCTTTAGCCCGGTAAGCAAATTAAAAAAAAAACGCAATATGTAGGCTACACGAGAACGGAGACGTCGAGTAACCAAAACAAATGCGTTAAACAAATTCGTACACGTTATTTATCAATTTAACTCTAGAATTAAAGGATATACAACGAGAAACAACGTTTGACAACCTTTAAACAGTTTTAATAACTATCTCAGAAATTGTCGCTCTGATGGAAACAACTGCTGAGTTATCTACATAAATTTGTTGAACAAAACGACTTACGTATTTTAAGCATGCTAACCTTTAGCCCGGTAAGCAAATTAAAAAAAAAACGCAATATGTAGGCTACACGAGAACGGAGACGTCGAGTAACCAAAACAAATGCGTTAAACAAATTCGTATACGTTATTTATCAATTTAACTCTAGAATTAAAGGATATACAACGAGAAACAACGTTTGACAACCTTTAAACAGTTTTAATAACTATCTCAAAAATTGTCGCTCTGATGGAAACAACTGCTGAGTTATCTACTCAAGTTTGGTGAACAAAACGACTTACATATTTTAAGCATGCTAACCTTTAGCCCGGTAAGCAAATTAAAAAAAAAGGCAATATGTGGGCTACACGAGAACGGAGACGTCGAGTAACCAAAACAAATGCGTTAAACAAATTCGTACACGTTATTTATCAATTTAACTCTAGAATTAAAGGATATGCAACGAGAAACAACGTTTGACAACCTTTAAACATTTTAATAACTATCTCAAAAATTGTCGCTCTGATGCAAACAACTGCTGAGTTATCTACTCAAATTTGTTGAACAAAACGACTTACGTATTTTAAGCATGCTAACCTTTAGCCCGGTAAGCAAATTAAAAAAAAACGCAATATGTAGGCTACACGAGAACGGAGACGTCGAGTAACCAAAACAAATGCGTTAAACAAATTCGTACACGTTATTTATCAATTTAACTTTAGAATTAAAGGATATACAACGAGAAACAACGTTTGACAACCTTTAAACAGTTTTAATAACTTTCTCAAAAATTGTCGCTCTGATGCAAACAACTGATGAGTTATCTACTTAAATTTGTTGAACAAAACGACTTACGTATTTTAAGCATGCTAACCTTTAGCCCGGTAAGCAAATTAAAAAAAAAAACGCAATATGTAGGCTACACGAGAACGGAGCCGTCGAGTAACCAAAACAAATGCGTTAAACAAATTCTTACACGTTATTTATAAATTTAACTCTAAAATTAAAGGATATACAACGAGAAACAACGTTTGACAACCTTTAAACAGTTTTAATATCTATCTCAAAAATTGTAGCTCTGATGCAAACAACTGATGAGTTATCTACTCAAATTTGTTGAACAAAACGACTTACGTATTTTAAACATGCTAACCTTTAGCCCGGTAAGCAAATTAAAAAAAAAACGCAATATGTAGGCTACACGAGAACGGAGACGTCGAGTAACCAAAACAAATGCGTTAAACAAATTCGTACACGTTATTTATCAATTTAACTCTAGAATTAAAGGATATACAACGAGAAACAACGTTTGACAACCTTTAAACAGTTTTAATAACTATCTCAAAAATTGTCGCTCTGATGGAAACAACTGCTGAGTTATCTACATAAATTTGTTGAACAAAACGACTTACGTATTTTAAGCATGCTAACCTTTAGCCCGGTAAGCAAATTAAAAAAAAAACGCAATATGTAGGCTACACGAGAACGGAGACGTCGAGTAACCAAAACAAATGCGTTAAACAAATTCGTACACGTTATTTATCAATTTAACTCTAAAATTAAAGGATATACAACGAGAAACAACGTTTGACAACCTTTAAACAGTTTTAATAACTATCTCAAAAATTGTCGCTCTGATGGAAACAACTGCTGAGTTATCTACTCAAGTTTGTTGATCAAAACGACTTACGTATTTTAAGCATGCTAACCTTTAGCCCGGTAAGCAAATTAAAAAAAAAGGCAATATGTAGGCTACACGAGAACGGAGACGTCGAGTAACCAAAACAAATGCGTTAAACAAATTCGTACACGTTATTTATCAATTTAACTATAGAATTAAAGGATATACAACGAGAAACAACGTTTGACAACCTTTAAACATTTTAATAACTATCTCAAAAATTGTCGCTCTGATGCAAACAACTGCTGAGTTATCTACTCAAATTTGTTGAACAAAACGACTTACGTATTTTAAGCATGCTAACCTTTAGCCCGGTAAGCAAATTAAAAAAAAACGCAATATGTAGGCTACACGAGAACGGAGACGTCGAGTAACCAAAACAAATGAGTTAAACAAATTCGTACACGTTATTTATCAATTTAACTCTAGAATTAAAGGATATATAACGAGAAACAACGTTTGACAACCTTTAAACAGTTTTAATAACTATCTCAAAAATTGTCGCTCTGATGCAAACAACTGCTGAGTTATCTACCCAAATTTGTTGAACAAAACGACTTACGTATTTTAAACATGCTAACCTTTAGCCCGGTAAAAATTAAAAAAACAACGCAATATGTAGGCTACACGAGAACGGAGACGTCGAGTAACCAAAACAAATGCGTTAAACAAATTCGTACACGTTATTTATCAATTTAACTCTAGAATTAAAGGATATACAACGAGAAACAACGTTTGACAACCTTTAAACAGTTTTAATAACTATCTCAAAAATTGTCGCTCTGATGCAAACAACTGATGAGTTATCTACTTAAATTTGTTGAACAAAACGACTTACGTATTTTAAGCATGCTAACCTTTAGCCCGGTAAGCAAATTAAAAAAAAAACGCAATATGTAGGCTACACGAGAACGGAGCCGTCGAGTAACCAAAACAAATGCGTTAAACAAATTTGTACACGTTATTTATCAATTTAACTCTAGAATTAAAGGATATACATCGAGAAACAACGTTTGACAACCTTTAAACAGTTTTAATAACTATCTCAAAAATTGTCGCTCTGATGCAAACAACTGATGAGTTATCTACTTAAATTTGTTGAACAAAACGACTTACGTATTTTAAGCATGCTAACCTTTAGCCCGGTAAGCAAATTAAAAAAAAAACGCAATATGTAGGCTACACGAGAACGGAGACGTCGAGTAACCAAAACAAATGCGTTAAACAAATTCGTACATGTTATTTATCAATTTAGCTCTAGAATTAAAGGATATACAACGAGAAACAACGTTTGACAACCTTTAAACAGTTTTAATAACTATCTCAAAAATTGTCGCTCTGATGCAAACAACTGATGAGTTATCTACTTAAATTTGTTGAACAAAACGACTTACGTATTTTAAGCATGCTAACCTTTAGCCCGGTCAGCAAATTAAAAAAAAAACGCAATATGTAGGCTACACGAGAACGGAGACGTCGAGTAACCAAAACAAATGCGTTAAACAAATTCGTACACGTTATTTATCAATTTAACTCTAGAATTAAAGGATATACAACGAGAAACAACGTTTGACAACCTTTAAACAGTTTTAATAACTATCTCAAAAATTGTCGCTCTGATGCAAACAACTGATGAGTTATCTACTTAAATTTGTTGAACAAAACGACTTACGTATTTTAAGCATGCTAACCTTTAGCCCGGTAAGCAAATTAAAAAAAAAACGCAATATGTAGGCTACACGAGAACGGAGCCGTCGAGTAACCAAAACAAATGCGTTAAACAAATTCGTACACGTTATTTATAAATTTAACTCTAAAATTAAAGGATATACAACGAGAAACAACGTTTGACAACCTTTAAACAGTTTTAATATCTATCTCAAAAATTGTAGCTCTGATGCAAACAACTGATGAGTTATCTACTCAAATTTGTTGAACAAAACGACTTACGTATTTTAAACATGCTAACCTTTAGCCCGGTAAGCAAATTAAAAAAAAAACGCAATATGTAGGCTACACGAGAACGGAGACGTCGAGTAACCAAAACAAATGCGTTAAACAAATTCGTACACGTTATTTATCAATTTAACTCTAGAATTAAAGGATATACAACGAGAAACAACGTTTGACAACCTTTAAACAGTTTTAATAACTATCTCAAAAATTGTCGCTCTGATGGAAACAACTGCTGAGTTATCTACATAAATTTGTTGAACAAAACGACTTACGTATTTTAAGCATGCTAACCTTTAGCCCGGTAAGCAAATTAAAAAAAAAAACGCAATATGTAGGCTACACGAGAACGGAGACGTCGAGTAACTAAAACAAATGCGTTAAACAAATTCGTACACGTTATTTATCAATTTAACTCTAAAATTAAAGGATATACAACGAGAAACAACGTTTGACAACCTTTAAACAGTTTTAATAACTATCTCAAAAATTGTCGCTCTGATGGAAACAACTGCTGAGTTATCTACTCAAGTTTGTTGATCAAAACGACTTACGTATTTTAAGCATGCTAACCTTTAGCCCGGTAAGCAAATTAAAAAAAAAGGCAATATGTAGGCTACACGAGAACGGAGACGTCGAGTAACCAAAACAAATGCGTTAAACAAATTCGTACACGTTATTTATCAATTTAACTATAGAATTAAAGGATATACAACGAGAAACAACGTTTGACAACCTTTAAACATTTTAATAACTATCTCAAAAATTGTCGCTCTGATGCAAACAACTGCTGAGTTATCTACTCAAATTTGTTGAACAAAACGACTTACGTATTTTAAGCATGCTAACCTTTAGCCCGGTAAGCAAATTAAAAAAAAACGCAATATGTAGGCTACACGAGAACGGAGACGTCGAGTAACCAAAACAAATGAGTTAAACAAATTCGTACACGTTATTTATCAATTTAACTCTAGAATTAAAGGATATATAACGAGAAACAACGTTTGACAACCTTTAAACAGTTTTAATAACTATCTCAAAAATTGTCGCTCTGATGCAAACAACTGCTGAGTTATCTACCCAAATTTGTTGAACAAAACGACTTACGTATTTTAAACATGCTAACCTTTAGCCCGGTAAAAATTAAAAAAACAACGCAATATGTAGGCTACACGAGAACGGAGACGTCGAGTAACCAAAACAAATGCGTTAAACAAATTCGTACACGTTATTTATCAATTTAACTCTAGAATTAAAGGATATACAACGAGAAACAACGTTTGACAACCTTTAAACAGTTTTAATAACTATCTCAAAAATTGTCGCTCTGATGCAAACAACTGATGAGTTATCTACTTAAATTTGTTGAACAAAACGACTTACGTATTTTAAGCATGCTAACCTTTAGCCCGGTAAGCAAATTAAAAAAAAAACGCAATATGTAGGCTACACGAGAACGGAGCCGTCGAGTAACCAAAACAAATGCGTTAAACAAATTTGTACACGTTATTTATCAATTTAACTCTAGAATTAAAGGATATACATCGAGAAACAACGTTTGACAACCTTTAAACAGTTTTAATAACTATCTCAAAAATTGTCGCTCTGATGCAAACAACTGATGAGTTATCTACTTAAATTTGTTGAACAAAACGACTTACGTATTTTAAGCATGCTAACCTTTAGCCCGGTAAGCAAATTAAAAAAAAAAACGCAATATGTAGGCTACACGAGAACGGAGACGTCGAGTAACCAAAACAAATGCGTTAAACAAATTCGTACATGTTATTTATCAATTTAGCTCTAGAATTAAAGGATATACAACGAGAAACAACGTTTGACAACCTTTAAACAGTTTTAATAACTATCTCAAAAATTGTCGCTCTGATGCAAACAACTGATGAGTTATCTACTTAAATTTGTTGAACAAAACGACTTACGTATTTTAAGCATGCTAACCTTTAGCCCGGTCAGCAAATTAAAAAAAAAACGCAATATGTAGGCTACACGAGAACGGAGACATCGAGTAACCAAAACAAATGCGTTAAACAAATTCGTACACGTTATTTATCAATTTAACTCTAGAATTAAAGGATATACAACGAGAAACAACGTTTGACAACCTTTAAACAGTTTTAATAACTATCTCAAAAATTGTCGCTCTGATGCAAACAACTGATGAGTTATCTACTTAAATTTGTTGAACAAAACGACTTACGTATTTTAAGCATGCTAACCTTTAGCCCGGTAAGCAAATTAAAAAAAAAACGCAATATGTAGGCTACACGAGAACGGAGACGTCGAGTAACCAAAACAAATACGTTAAACAAATTCGTACACGTTATTTATCAATTTAACTCCAGAATTAAAGGATATACAACGAGAAACAACGTTTGACAACCTTTAAACAGTTTTAATAACTATCTCAAAAATTGTCGCTCTGATGCAAACAACTGATGAGTTATCTACTTAAATTTGTTGAACAAAACGACTTACGTATTTTAAGCATGCTAACCTTTAGCCCGGTAAGCAAATTAAAAAAAAAAAACGCAATATGTAGGCTACACGAGAACGGAGACGTCGAGTAACCAAAACAAATGCGTTAAACAAATTCGTACACGTTATTTATCAATTTAACTCTAGAATTAAAGGATATACAACGAGAAACAACGTTTGACAACCTTTAAACAGTTTTAATAACTATCTCAAAAATTGTCGCTCTGATGGAAACAACTGCTGAGTTATCTACTCAAATTTGTTGAACAAAACGACTTACCTATTTTAAGCATGCTAACCTTTAGCCCGGTAAGCAAATTAAAAAAAAAAACGCAATATGTAGGCTACACGAGAACGGAGACGTCGAGTAACCAAAACAAATGCGTTAAACAAATTCGTACACGTTATTTATCAATTTAATTCTAGAATTAAAGGATATACAACGAGAAACAACGTTTGACAACCTTTAAACAGTTTTAATAACTATCTCAAAAATTGTCGCTCTGATGCAAACAACAAACGACTTAGGTATTTTAAGTATGCTAACCTTTAGCCCGGTAAGCAAATTAAAAAAAAAACGCAATATATAGGCTACACGAGAAAAGAGTCGTCGAGTAACCAAAACAAATGCGTTAAACAAATTCGTACACGTTATTTATCAATTTAACTCTAGAATTAAAGGATATACAACGAGAAACAACGTTTGACAACCTTTAAACAGTTTTAATAACTATCTCAAAAATTATCGCTCTGATGGAAACAACTGCTGAGTTATCTACTCAAATTTGTTGAACAAAACGACTTACGTATTTTAAGCATGCTAACCTTTAGCCCGGTAAGCAAATTTAAAAAAAACGCAATATGCAGGCTACACGAGAAAGGAGCCGTCGAGTAACCAAACCAAATGCGTTAAACTGATTCGTACACGTTATTTATCAATTTAACTCTAGAATTAAAGGATATACAACGAGAAACAACGTTTGACAACCTTTAAATAGTTTTAATAACTATCTCAAAAATTATCGCTCTGATGGAAACAACTGCTGAGTTATCTACTCAAATTTGTTGAACAAAACGACTTACGTATTTTAAGCATGCTAACCTTTAGCCCGGTAAGCAAACTAAAAAAAAAACGCAATATGTAGGCTACACGAGAAAGGAGCCGTCGAGTAACCAAAACAAATGCGTTAAACAAATTCGTACACGTTATTTATCAATTTAACTCTAGAAATAAAGGATATACAACGAGAAACATCGTTTGACAACCTTTAAATAGTTTTAATAACTATATCAAAAATTGTCGCTCTGATGCAAACAACTGCTGAGTTATCTACTCAAATTTGTTGAACAAAACGACTTACGTATTTTAAGCATGCTAACCTTTAGCCCGGTAAGCAAATTAAAAAAAAAACGCAATATGTAGTCTACACGAGAAAGGAGCCGTCGAGTAACCAAAACAAATGCGTTAAACAAATTCGTACACGTTATTTATCAATTTAACTCTAGAATTAAAGGATATACAACGAGAAACAACGTTTGACAACCTTTAAACAGTTTTAATAACTATCTCAAAAATTATCGCTCTGATGGAAACAACTGCTGAGTTATCTACTCAAATTTGTTGAACAAAACGACTTACGTATTTTAAGAATGCTAACCTCTAGCCCGGTAAGCAAATTAAAAAAAAAACGCAATATGTAGGCTACACGAGAACGGAGACGTCGAGTAACCAAAACAAATGCGTTAAACAAATTCGTACACGTTATTTATCAATTTAACTCTAGAATTAAAGGATATACAACGAGAAACAACGTTTGACAACCTTTAAACAGTTTTAATAACTATCTCAAAAATTGTCGCTCTGATGGAAACAACTGCTGAGTTATCTACTCAAGTTTGTTGATCAAAACGACTTACGTATTTTAAGCATGCTAACCTTTAGCCCGGTAAGCAAATTAAAAAAAAAGGCAATATGTAGGCTACACGAGAACGGAGACGTCGAGTAACCAAAACAAATGCGTTAAACAAATTCGTACACGTTATTTATCAATTTAACTATAGAATTAAAGGATATACAACGAGAAACAACGTTTGACAACCTTTAAACATTTTAATAACTATCTCAAAAATTGTCGCTCTGATGCAAACAACTGCTGAGTTATCTACTCAAATTTGTTGAACAAAACGACTTACGTATTTTAAGCATGCTAACCTTTAGCCCGGTAAGCAAATTAAAAAAAAAACGCAATATGTAGGCTACACGAGAACGGAGACGTCGAGTAACCAAAACAAATGAGTTAAACAAATTCGTACACGTTATTTATCAATTTAACTCTAGAATTAAAGGATATATAACGAGAAACAACGTTTGACAACCTTTAAACAGTTTTAATAACTATCTCAAAAATTGTCGCTCTGATGCAAACAACTGCTGAGTTATCTACCCAAATTTGTTGAACAAAACGACTTACGTATTTTAAACATGCTAACCTTTAGCCCGGTAAAAATTAAAAAAACAACGCAATATGTAGGCTACACGAGAACGGAGACGTCGAGTAACCAAAACAAATGCGTTAAACAAATTCGTACACGTTATTTATCAATTTAACTCTAGAATTAAAGGATATACAACGAGAAACAACGTTTGACAACCTTTAAACAGTTTTAATAACTATCTCAAAAATTGTCGCTCTGATGCAAACAACTGATGAGTTATCTACTTAAATTTGTTGAACAAAACGACTTACGTATTTTAAGCATGCTAACCTTTAGCCCGGTAAGCAAATTAAAAAAAAAAACGCAATATGTAGGCTACACGAGAAAGGAGCCGTCGAGTAACCAAAACAAATGCGTTAAACAAATTCGTACACGTTATTTATCAATTTAACTCTAGAATTAAAGGATATACAACGAGAAACAACGTTTGACAACCTTTAAACAGTTTTAATAACTATCTCAAAAATTGTCGCTCTGATGCAAACAACTGATGAGTTATCTACTTAAATTTGTTGACCAAAACGACTTACGTATTTTAAGCATGCTGACCTTTAGCCCGGTAAGCAAATTAAAAAAAAAACGCAATATGTAGGCTACACGAGAACGGAGACGTCGAGTAACCAAAACAAATGCGTTAAACAAATTCGTACATGTTATTTATCAATTTAGCTCTAGAATTAAAGGATATACAACGAGAAACAACGTTTGACAACCTTTAAACAGTTTTAATAACTATCTCAAAAATTGTCGCTCTGATGCAAACAACTGATGAGTTATCTACTTAAATTTGTTGAACAAAACGACTTACGTATTTTAAGCATGCTAACCTTTAGCCCGGTCAGCAAATTAAAAAAAAAACGCAATATGTAGGCTACACGAGAACGGAGACGTCGAGTAACCAAAACAAATGCGTTAAACAAATTCGTACACGTTATTTATCAATTTAACTCTAGAATTAAAGGATATACAACGAGAAACAACGTTTGACAACCTTTAAACAGTTTTAATAACTATCTCAAAAATTGTCGCTCTGATGCAAACAACTGATGAGTTATCTACTTAAATTTGTTGAACAAAACGACTTACGTATTTTAAGCATGCTAACCTTTAGCCCGGTAAGCAAATTAAAAAAAAAACGCAATATGTAGGCTACACGAGAACGGAGACGTCGAGTAACCAAAACAAATACGTTAAACAAATTCGTACACGTTATTTATCAATTTAACTCCAGAATTAAAGGATATACAACGAGAAACAACGTTTGACAACCTTTAAACAGTTTTAATAACTATCTCAAAAATTGTCGCTCTGATGCAAACAACTGATGAGTTATCTACTTAAATTTGTTGAACAAAACGACTTACGTATTTTAAGCATGCTAACCTTTAGCCCGGTAAGCAAATTAAAAAAAAAACGCAATATGTAGGCTACACGAGAACGGAGACGTCGAGTAACCAAAACAAATGCGTTAAACAAATTCGTACACGTTATTTATCAATTTAACTCTAGAATTAAAGGATATACAACGAGAAACAACGTTTGACAACCTTTAAACAGTTTTAATAACTATCTCAAAAATTGTCGCTCTGATGGAAACAACTGCTGAGTTATCTACTCAAATTTGTTGAACAAAACGACTTACCTATTTTAAGCATGCTAACCTTTAGCCCGGTAAGCAAATTAAAAAAAAAAACGCAATATGTAGGCTACACGAGAACGGAGACGTCGAGTAACCAAAACAAATGCGTTAAACAAATTCGTACACGTTATTTATCAATTTAATTCTAGAATTAAAGGATATACAACGAGAAACAACGTTTGACAACCTTTAAACAGTTTTAATAACTATCTCAAAAATTGTCGCTCTGATGCAAACAACAAACGACTTAGGTATTTTAAGTATGCTAACCTTTAGCCCGGTAAGCAAATTAAAAAAAAAACGCAATATATAGGCTACACGAGAAAAGAGTCGTCGAGTAACCAAAACAAATGCGTTAAACAAATTCGTACACGTTATTTATCAATTTAACTCTAGAATTAAAGGATATACAACGAGAAACAACGTTTGACAACCTTTAAACAGTTTTAATAACTATCTCAAAAATTATCGCTCTGATGGAAACAACTGCTGAGTTATCTACTCAAATTTGTTGAACAAAACGACTTACGTATTTTAAGCATGCTAACCTTTAGCCCGGTAAGCAAATTTAAAAAAAACGCAATATGCAGGCTACACGAGAAAGGAGCCGTCGAGTAACCAAACCAAATGCGTTAAACTGATTCGTACACGTTATTTATCAATTTAACTCTAGAATTAAAGGATATACAACGAGAAACAACGTTTGACAACCTTTAAACAGTTTTAATAACTATCTCAAAAATTGTCGCTCTGATGGAAACAACTGCTGAGTTATCTACTCAAGTTTGTTGATCAAAACGACTTACGTATTTTAAGCATGCTAACCTTTAGCCCGGTAAGCAAATTAAAAAAAAAGGCAATATGTAGGCTACACGAGAACGGAGACGTCGAGTAACCAAAACAAATGCGTTAAACAAATTCGTACACGTTATTTATCAATTTAACTATAGAATTAAAGGATATACAACGAGAAACAACGTTTGACAACCTTTAAACATTTTAATAACTATCTCAAAAATTGTCGCTCTGATGCAAACAACTGCTGAGTTATCTACTCAAATTTGTTGAACAAAACGACTTACGTATTTTAAGCATGCTAACCTTTAGCCCGGTAAGCAAATTAAAAAAAAAAACGCAATATGTAGGCTACACGAGAACGGAGACGTCGAGTAACCAAAACAAATGAGTTAAACAAATTCGTACACGTTATTTATCAATTTAACTCTAGAATTAAAGGATATATAACGAGAAACAACGTTTGACAACCTTTAAACAGTTTTAATAACTATCTCAAAAATTGTCGCTCTGATGCAAACAACTGCTGAGTTATCTACCCAAATTTGTTGAACAAAACGACTTACGTATTTTAAACATGCTAACCTTTAGCCCGGTAAAAATTAAAAAAACAACGCAATATGTAGGCTACACGAGAACGGAGACGTCGAGTAACCAAAACAAATGCGTTAAACAAATTCGTACACGTTATTTATCAATTTAACTCTAGAATTAAAGGATATACAACGAGAAACAACGTTTGACAACCTTTAAACAGTTTTAATAACTATCTCAAAAATTGTCGCTCTGATGCAAACAACTGATGAGTTATCTACTTAAATTTGTTGAACAAAACGACTTACGTATTTTAAGCATGCTAACCTTTAGCCCGGTAAGCAAATTAAAAAAAAACGCAATATGTAGGCTACACGAGAACGGAGCCGTCGAGTAACCAAAACAAATGCGTTAAACAAATTTGTACACGTTATTTATCAATTTAACTCTAGAATTAAAGGATATACAACGAGAAACAACGTTTGACAACCTTTAAACAGTTTTAATAACTATCTCAAAAATTGTCGCTCTGATGCAAACAACTGATGAGTTATCTACTTAAATTTGTTGAACAAAACGACTTACGTATTTTAAGCATGCTAACCTTTAGCCCGGTAAGCAAATTAAAAAAAAAACGCAATATGTAGGCTACACGAGAACGGAGACGTCGAGTAACCAAAACAAATGCGTTAAACAAATTCGTACATGTTATTTATCAATTTAGCTCTAGAATTAAAGGATATACAACGAGAAACAACGTTTGACAACCTTTAAACAGTTTTAATAACTATCTCAAAAATTGTCGCTCTGATGCAAACAACTGATGAGTTATCTACTTAAATTTGTTGAACAAAACGACTTACGTATTTTAAGCATGCTAACCTTTAGCCCGGTCAGCAAATTAAAAAAAAACGCAATATGTAGGCTACACGAGAACGGAGACGTCGAGTAACCAAAACAAATGCGTTAAACAAATTCGTACACGTTATTTATCAATTTAACTCTAGAATTAAAGGATATACAACGAGAAACAACGTTTGACAACCTTTAAACAGTTTTAATAACTATCTCAAAAAATTGTCGCTCTGATGCAAACAACTGATGAGTTATCTACTTAAATTTGTTGAACAAAACGACTTACGTATTTTAAGCATGCTAACCTTTAGCCCGGTAAGCAAATTAAAAAAAAAACGCAATATGTAGGCTACACGAGAACGGAGACGTCGAGTAACCAAAACAAATACGTTAAACAAATTCGTACACGTTATTTATCAATTTAACTCCAGAATTAAAGGATATACAACGAGAAACAACGTTTGACAACCTTTAAACAGTTTTAATAACTATCTCAAAAATTGTCGCTCTGATGCAAACAACTGATGAGTTATCTACTTAAATTTGTTGAACAAAACGACTTACGTATTTTAAGCATGCTAACCTTTAGCCCGGTAAGCAAATTAAAAAAAAAACGCAATATGTAGGCTACACGAGAACGGAGACGTCGAGTAACCAAAACAAATGCGTTAAACAAATTCGTACACGTTATTTATCAATTTAACTCTAGAATTAAAGGATATACAACGAGAAACAACGTTTGACAACCTTTAAACAGTTTTAATAACTATCTCAAAAATTGTCGCTCTGATGGAAACAACTGCTGAGTTATCTACTCAAATTTGTTGAACAAAACGACTTACCTATTTTAAGCATGCTAACCTTTAGCCCGGTAAGCAAATTAAAAAAAAAAACGCAATATGTAGGCTACACGAGAACGGAGACGTCGAGTAACCAAAACAAATGCGTTAAACAAATTCGTACACGTTATTTATCAATTTAATTCTAGAATTAAAGGATATACAACGAGAAACAACGTTTGACAACCTTTAAACAGTTTTAATAACTATCTCAAAAATTGTCGCTCTGATGCAAACAACAAACGACTTAGGTATTTTAAGTATGCTAACCTTTAGCCCGGTAAGCAAATTAAAAAAAAAACGCAATATATAGGCTACACGAGAAAAGAGTCGTCGAGTAACCAAAACAAATGCGTTAAACAAATTCGTACACGTTATTTATCAATTTAACTCTAGAATTAAAGGATATACAACGAGAAACAACGTTTGACAACCTTTAAACAGTTTTAATAACTATCTCAAAAATTATCGCTCTGATGGAAACAACTGCTGAGTTATCTACTCAAATTTGTTGAACAAAACGACTTACGTATTTTAAGCATGCTAACCTTTAGCCCGGTAAGCAAATTTAAAAAAAACGCAATATGCAGGCTACACGAGAAAGGAGCCGTCGAGTAACCAAACCAAATGCGTTAAACTGATTCGTACACGTTATTTATCAATTTAACTCTAGAATTAAAGGATATACAACGAGAAACAACGTTTGACAACCTTTAAATAGTTTTAATAACTATCTCAAAAATTATCGCTCTGATGGAAACAACTGCTGAGTTATCTACTCAAATTTGTTGAACAAAACGACTTACGTATTTTAAGCATGCTAACCTTTAGCCCGGTAAGCAAACTAAAAAAAAAACGCAATATGTAGGCTACACGAGAAAGGAGCCGTCGAGTAACCAAAACAAATGCGTTAAACAAATTCGTACACGTTATTTATCAATTTAACTCTAGAAATAAAGGATATACAACGAGAAACATCGTTTGACAACCTTTAAATAGTTTTAATAACTATATCAAAAATTGTCGCTCTGATGCAAACAACTGCTGAGTTATCTACTCAAATTTGTTGAACAAAACGACTTACGTATTTTAAGCATGCTAACCTTTAGCCCGGTAAGCAAATTAAAAAAAAAACGCAATATGTAGTCTACACGAGAAAGGAGCCGTCGAGTAACCAAAACAAATGCGTTAAACAAATTCGTACACGTTATTTATCAATTTAACTCTAGAATTAAAGGATATACAACGAGAAACAACGTTTGACAACCTTTAAACAGTTTTAATAACTATCTCAAAAATTATCGCTCTGATGGAAACAACTGCTGAGTTATCTACTCAAATTTGTTGAACAAAACGACTTACGTATTTTAAGAATGCTAACCTCTAGCCCGGTAAGCAAATTAAAAAAAAAACGCAATATGTAGGCTACACGAGAAAGGAGCCGTCGAGTAACCAAAACAAATGCGTTAAACAAATTCGTACACGTTATTTATAAATTTAACTCTAGAATTAAAGGATATGGATGATGGAAACAACTGCAGAGTTATCTACTCAAATTTGTGGAACAAAACGACTTACGTATTTTAAGCATGCTAACCTTTAGCCCGGTAAGCAAATTAAAAAAAAAACGCAATATGTAGGCTACACGAGAACGGAGACGTCGAGTAACCAAAACAAATGCGTTAAACAAATTCGTACACGTTATTTATCAATTTAATTCTAGAATTAAAGGATATACAACGAGAAACAACGTTTGACAACCTTTAAACAGTTTTAATAACTATCTCAAAAATTGTCGCTCTGATGCAAACAACAAACGACTTAGGTATTTTAAGCATGCTAACCTTTAGCCCGGTAAGCAAATTAAAAAAAAAAACGCAATATGTAAGCTACACGAGAAAGGAGCCGTCGAGTAACCAAAACAAATGCGTTAAACAAATTCGTACACGTTATTTATCAATTTAACTCTAGAATTAAAGGATATACAACGAGAAACAACGTTTGACAACCTTTAAATAGTTTTAATAACTATCTCAAAAATTATCGCTCTGATGGAAACAACTGCTGAGTTATCTACTCAAATTTGTTGAACAAAACGACTTACGTATTTTAAGCATGCTAACCTTTAGCCCGGTAAGCCAATTAAAAAAAAAAACGCAATATGTAGGCTACACGAGAAAGGAGCCATCGAGTAACCAAAACAAATGCGTTAAACGAATTCGTACACGTTATTTATCAATTTAATTCTAGAATTAAAGGATATACAACGAGAAACAACGTTTGACAACCTTTAAACAGTTTTAATAACTATCTCAAAAATTGTCGCTCTGATGCAAACAACAAACGACTTAGGTATTTTAAGCATGCTAACCTTTAGCCCGGTAAGCAAATTAAAAAAAAAAACGCAATATGTAAGCTACACGAGAAAGGAGCCGTCGAGTAACCAAAACAAATGCGTTAAACAAATTCGTACACGTTATTTATCAATTTAACTCTAGAATTAAAGGATATACAACGAGAAACAACGTTTGACAACCTTTAAACAGTTTTAATAACTATCTCAAAAATTATCGCTCTGATGGAAACAACTGCTGAGTTATCTACTCAAATTTGTTGAACAAAACGACTTACGTATTTTAAGCATGCTAACCTTTAGCCCGGTAAGCAAATTAAAAAAAAACGCAATATGTAGGCTACACGAGAAAGGAACCGTCGAGTAACCAAAACAAATGCGTTAAACAAATTCGTACACGTTATTTATCAATTTAACTCTAGAATTAAAGGATATACAACGAGAAACAACGTTTGACAACCTTTAAATAGTTTTAATAACTATCTCAAAAATTATCGCTCTGATGGAAACAACTGCTGAGTTATCTACTCAAATTTGTTGAACAAAACGACTTACGTATTTTAAGCATGCTAACCTTTAGCCCGGTAAGCCAATTAAAAAAAAAAACGCAATATGTAGGCTACACGAGAAAGGAGCCATCGAGTAACCAAAACAAATGCGTTAAACGAATTCGTACACGTTATTTATCAATTTAACTCTAGAAATAAAGGATATACAACGAGAAACATCGTTTGACAACCTTTAAATAGTTTTAATAACTATCTCAAAAATTGTCGCTCTGATGCAAACAACTGCTGAGTTATCTACTCAAATTTGTTGAACAAAACGACTTACGTATTTTAAGCATGCTAACCTTTAGCCCGGTAAGCAAATTAAAAAAAAAAACGCAATATGTAGGCTACACGAGAAAGGAGCCGTCGAGTAACCAAAACAAATGCGTTAAACAAATTCGTACACGTTATTTATCAATTTAACTCTAGAATTAAAGGATATACAACGAGAAGCAACGTTTGACAACCTTTAAATAGTTTTAATAACTATCTCAAAAATTATCGCTCTGATGGAAACAACTGCTGAGTTATCTACTCAAATTTGTTGAACAAAACGACTTACGTATTTTAAGCATGCTAACCTTTAGCCCGGTAAGCAAATTAAAAAAAAAACGCAATATGTAGGCTACACGAGAAAGGAGCCGTCGAGTAACCAAAGCAAATGCGTTAAACAAATTCGTACACGTTATTTATCAATTTAACTCTAGAATTAAAGGATATACAACGAGAAACAACGTTTGACAACCTTTAAACAGTTTTAATAACTATCTCAAAAATTATCGCTCTGATGGAAACAACTGCTGAGTTATCTACTCAAATTTGTTGAACAAAACGACTTACGTATTTTAAGCATGCTAACCTTTAGCCCGGTAAGCAAATTAAAAAAAAAAAACGCAATATGTAGGCTACACGAGAAAGGAGCCGTCGAGTAACCAAAACAAATGCGTTAAACAAATTCGTACACGTTATTTATTAATTTAACTCTAGAATTAAAGGATATACAACGAGAAACATCGTTTAACAACTTTTAAATAGTTTTAATAACTATCTCAAAAATTGTCGCTCTGATGCAAACAACTGCTGAGTTATCTACTCAAATTTGTTGAACAAAATGACTTACGTATTTTAAGCATGCTAACCTTTAGCCCGGTAAGCAAATTAAAAAAAAAAAACAATATGTAGGCTACACGAGAAAGGAGCCGTCGAGTAACCAAAACAAATGCGTTAAACAAATTCGTACACGTTATTTATCAATTTAACTCTAGAATTAAAGGATATACAAAGAGAAACAACGTTTGACAACCTTTAAACAGTTTTAATAACTATCTCAAAAATTATCGCTCTGATGGAAACAACTGCTGAGTTATCTACTCAAATTTGTTGAACAAAACGACTTACGTATTTTAAGCATACTAACCTTTAGCCCGGTAAGCAAATTAAAAAAAAAACGCAATATGTAGGCTACACGAGAAAGGAGCCGTCGAGTAACCAAAACAAATGCGTTAAACAAATTCGTACACGTTATTTATCAATTTAACTCTAGAAATAAAGGATATACAACGAGAAACATCGTTTGACAACCTTTAAATAGTTTTAATAACTATCTCAAAAATTGTCGCTCTAATGCAAACAACTGCTGAGTTATCTACTCAAATTTGTTGAGCAAAACGACTTACGTATTTTAAGCATGCTAACCTTTAGCCCGGTAAGCAAATTAAAAAAAAAAACGCAATATGTAGGCTACACGAGAAAGGAGCCGTCGAGTAACCAAAAAAAATGCGTTAAACAAATTCGTACATGTTATTTATCAATTTAACTCTAGAATTAAAGGATATACAACGAGAAACAACGTTTGACAACCTTTAAACAGCTTTAATAACTATCTCAAAAATTATCGCTCTGATGGAAACAACTGCTGAGTTATCTACTCAAATTTGTTGAACAAAACGACTTACGTATTTTAAGCATGCTAACCTTTAGCCCGGTAAGCAAATTAAAAAAAAAAACGCAATATGTAGGCTACACGAGAAAGGAGCCGTCGAGTAACCAAAACAAATGCGTTAAAGAAATTCGTACACGTTATTTATCAATTTAACTCTAGAAATAAAGGATATACAACGAGAAACATCGTTTGACAACCTTTAAATAGTTTTAATAACTATCTCAAAAATTGTCGCTCTGATGCAAACAACTGCTGAGTTATCTACTCAAATTTGTTGAACAAAACGACTTACGTATTTTAAGCATGCTAACCTTTAGCCCGGTAAGCAAATTAAAAAAAAAACGCAATATGTAGGCTACACGAGAAAGGAGCCGTCGAGTAACCAAAACAAATGCGTTAAACAAATTCGTACACGTTATTTATCAATTTAACTCTAGAATTAAAGGATATACAACGAGAAACAACGTTTGACAACCTTTAAATAGTTTTAATAACTATCTCAAAAATTATCGCTCTGATGGAAACAGCTGCTGAGTTATCTACTCAAATTTGTTGAACAAAACGACTTACGTATTTTAAGCATGCTAACCTTTAGCCCGGTAAGCAAATTAAAAAAAAAAACGCAATATGTAGGCTACACGAGAAAGGAGCCGTCGAGTAACCAAAACAAATGCGTTAAACAAATTCGTACACGTTATTTATCAATTTAACTCTAGAATTAAAGGATATACAACGAGAAACAACGTTTGACAACCTTTAAACAGTTTTAATAACTATCTCAAAAATTGTCGCTCTGATGCAAACAACTGCTGAGTTATCTACTCAAATTTGTTGAACAAAACGACTTGCGTATTTTAAGCATGCTAACCTTTAGCCCGGTAAGCAAATTAAAAAAAAAAACGCAATATGTAGGCTACACGAGAAAGGAGCCGTCGAGTAACCAAAACAAATGCGTTAAACAAATTCGTACACGTTATTTATCAATTTAACTCTAGAATTAAAGGATATACAACGAGAAACAACGTTTGACAACCTTTAAATAGTTTTAATAACTATCTCAAAAATTATCGCTCTGATGGAAACAACTGCTGAGTTATCTACTCAAATTTGTTGAACAAAACGACTTACGTATTTTAAGCATGCTAACCTTTAGCCCGGTAAGCAAATTAAAAAAAAAACGCAATATGTAGGCTACACGAGAAAGGAGCCGTCGAGTAACCAAAACAAATGCGTTAAACAAATTCGTACACGTTATTTATCAATTTAACTCTAGAATTAAAGGATATACAACGAGAAACAACGTTTGACAACCTTTAAATAGTTTTAATAACTATCTCAAAAATTATCGCTCTGATGGAAACAACTGCTGAGTTATTTACTCAAATTTGTTGAACAAAACGACTTACGTATTTTAAGCATGCTAACCTTTAGCCCGGTAAGCAAATTAAAAAAAAAAACCCAATATGTAGGCTAGACGAGAAAGGAGCCGTCGAGTAACCAAAACAAACGCGTTAAACAAATTCGTACACGTTATTTATCAATTTAACTCTAGAAATAAAGGATATACAACGAGAAACATCATTTGACAACCTTTAAATAGTTTTAATAACTATCTCAAAAATTGTCGCTCTGATGCAAACAACTGCTGAGTTATCTACTCAAATTTGTTGAACAAAAGGACTTACGTATTTTAAGCATGCTAACCTTTAGCCCGGTAAGCAAATTAAAAAAAAAACGCAATATGTAGGCTACACGAGAAAGGAGCCGTCGAGTAACCAAAACAAATGCGTTAAACAAATTCGTACACGTTTTTTATCAATTTAACTCTAGAATTAAAGGATATACAACGAGAAACGACGTTTGACAACCTTTAAATAGTTTTAATAACTATCTCAAAAATTATCGCTCTGATGTAAACAACTGCTCAGTTATCTACTCAAATTTGTTGAACAAAACGACTTACGTATTTTAAGCATGTAACCTTTAGCCCGGTAAGCAAATTAAAAAAAAACGCAATATGTAGGCTACACGAGAAAGGAGCCGTCGAGTAACCAAAACAAATGCGTTAAACAAATTCGTACACGTTATTTATCAATTTAACTCTAGAATTAAAGGATATACAAAGAGAAACAACGTTTGACAACCTTTAAACAGTTTTAATAACTATCTCAAAAATTATCGCTCTGATGGAAACAACTGCTGAGTTATCTACTCAAATTTGTTGAACAAAACGACTTACGTATTTTAAGCATGCTAACCTTTAGCCCGGTAAGCAAATAAAAAAAAAAACGCAATATGTAGGCTACACGAGAAAGGAGCCGTCGAGTAACCAAAACAAATGCGTTAAACAAATTCGTACACGTTATTTATCAATTTAACTCTAGAATTAAAGGATATACAACGAGAAACAACGTTTGACAACCTTTAAATAGTTTTAATAACTATCTCAAAAATTATCGCTCTGATGGAAACAACTGCTGAGTTATCTACTCAAATTTGTTGAACAAAACGACTTACGTATTTTAAGCATGCTAACATTTAGCCCGGTAAGCAAATTAAAAAAAAAAACGCAATATGTAGGCTACACGAGAAAGGAGCCGTCGAGTAACCAAAACAAATGCGTTAAACAAATTCGTACACGTTATTTATCAATTTAACTCTAGAATTAAAGGATATACAACGAGAAACAACGTTTGACAACCTTTAAATAGTTTTAATAACTATCTCAAAAATTATCGCTCTGATGGAAACAACTGCTGAGTTATCTACTCAAATTTGTTGAACAAAACGACTTACGTATTTTAAGCATGCTAACATTTAGCCCGGTAAGCAAATTAAAAAAAAAACGCAATATGTAGGCTACACGAGAAAGGAGCCGTCGAGTAACCAAAACAAATGCGTTAAACAAATTCGTACACGTTATTTATTAATTTAACTCTAGAATTAAAGGATATACAACGAGAAACATCGTTTAACAACTTTTAAATAGTTTTAATAACTATCTCAAAAATTGTCGCTCTGATGCAAACAACTGCTGAGTTATCTACTCAAATTTGTAGGCTACACGAGAAAGGAGCCGTCTAGTAACCAAAACAAATGCGTTAAACAAATTCGTACACGTTATTTATCAATTTAACTCTAGAATTAAAGGATATACAAAGAGAAACAACGTTTGACAACCTTTAAACAGTTTTAATAACTATCTCAAAAATTATCGCTCTGATGGAAACAACTGCTGAGTTATCTACTCAAATTTGTTGAACAAAACGACTTACGTATTTTAAGCATGCTAACCTTTAGCCCGGTAAGCAAATAAAAAAAAAAACGCAATATGTAGGCTACACGAGAAAGGAGCCGTCGAGTAACCAAAACAAATGCGTTAAACAAATTCGTACACGTTATTTATCAATTTAACTCTAGAAATAAAGGATATACAACGAGAAACATCGTTTGACAACCTTTAAATAGTTTTAATAACTATCTCAAAAATTGTCGCTCTGATGCAAACAACTGCTGAGTTATCTACTCAAATTTGTTGAACAAAACGACTTACGTATTTTAAGCATGCTAACCTTTAGCCCGGTAAGCAAATTAAAAAAAAAACGCAATATGTAGGCTACACGAGAAAGGAGCCGTCGAGTAACCAAAACAAATGCGTTAAACAAATTCGTACATGTTATTTATCAATTTAACTCTAGAATTAAAGGATATATAACGAGAAACAACGTTTGACAACCTTTAAACAGTTTTAATAACTATCTCAAAAATTATCGCTCTGATGGAAACAACTGCTGAGTTATCTACTCAAATTTGTTGAACAAAACGACTTACGTATTTTAAGCATGCTAACCTTTAGCCCGGTAAGCAAATTAAAAAAAAAACGCAATATGTAGGCTACACGAGAAAGGAGCCGTCGAGTAACCAAAACAAATGCGTTAAACAAATTCGTACACGTTATTTATCAATTTAACTCTAGAAATAAAGGATATACAACGAGAAACATCGTTTGACAACCTTTAAATAGTTTTAATAACTATCTCAAAAATTGTCGCTCTGATGCAAACAACTGCTGAGTTATCTACTCAAATTTGTTGAACAAAACGACTTACGTATTTTAAGCATGCTAACCTTTAGCCCGGTAAGCAAATTAAAAAAAAAACGCAATATGTAGGCTACACGAGAAAGGAGCCGTCGAGTAACCAAAACAAATGCGTTAAACAAATTCGTACACGTTATTTATCAATTTAACTCTAGAATTAAAGGATATACAACGACAAACAACGTTTGACAACCTTTAAATAGTTTTAATAACTATCTCAAAAATTATCGCTCTGATGGAAACAACTGCTGAGTTATCTACTCAAATTTGTAGAACAAAACGACTTACGTATTTTAAGCATGCTAACCTTTAGCCCGGTAAGCAAATTAAAAAAAAAAACGCAATATGTAGGCTACACGAGAAAGGAGCCGTCGAGTAACCAAAACAAATGCGTTAAACAAATTCGTACACGTTATTTATCAATTTAACTCTAGAATTAAAGGATATACAACGAGAAACAACGTTTGACAACCTTTAAATAGTTTTAATAACTATCTCAAAAATTATCGCTCTGATGGAAACAACTGCTGAGTTATCTACTCAAATTTGTTGAACAAAACGACTTACGTATTTTAAGCATGCTAACATTTAGCCCGGTAAGCAAATTAAAAAAAAAAACGCAATATGTAGGCTACACGAGAAAGGAGCCGTCGAGTAACCAAAACAAATGCGTTAAACAAATTCGTACACGTTATTTATCAATTTAACTCTAGAATTAAAGGATATACAACGAGAAACAACGTTTGACAACCTTTAAACAGTTTTAATAACTATCTCAAAAATTATCGCTCTGATGGAAACAACTGCTGAGTTATCTACTCAAATTTGTTGAACAAAACGACTTACGTATTTTAAGCATGCTAACCTTTAGCCCGGTAAGCAAATTAAAAAAAAAAACGCAATATGTAGGCTACACGAGAAAGGAGCCGTCGAGTAACCAAAACAAATGCGTTAAACAAATTCGTACACGTTATTTATTAATTTAACTCTAGAATTAAAGGATATACAACGAGAAACATCGTTTAACAACTTTTAAATAGTTTTAATAACTATCTCAAAAATTGTCGCTCTGATGCAAACAACTGCTGAGTTATCTACTCAAATTTGTTGAACAAAATTACTTACGTATTTTAAGCATGCTAACCTTTAGCCCGGTAAGCAAATTAAAAAAAAAAAACAATATGTAGGCTACACGAGAAAGGAGCCGTCGAGTAACCAAAACAAATGCGTTAAACAAATTTGTACACGTTATTTATCAATTTAACTCTAGAATTAAAGGATATACAAAGAGAAACAACGTTTGACAACCTTTAAACAGTTTTAATAACTATCTCAAAAATTATCGCTCTGATGGAAACAACTGCTGAGTTATCTACTCAAATTTGTTGAACAAAACGACTTACGTATTTTAAGCATGCTAACCTTTAGCCCGGTAAGCAAATTAAAAAAAAAACGCAATATGTAGGCTACACGAGAAAGGAGCCGTCTAGTAACCAAAACAAATGCGTTAAACAAATTCGTACACGTTATTTATCAATTTAACTCTAGAAATAAAGGATATACAACGAGAAACATCGTTTGACAACCTTTAAATAGTTTTAATAACTATCTCAAAAATTGTCGCTCTGATGCAAACAACTGCTGAGTTATCTACTCAAATTTGTTGGACAAAACGACTTACGTATTTTAAGCATGCTAACCTTTAACCCGGTAAGCAAATTAAAAAAAAAACGCAATATGTAGGCTACACGAGAAAGGAGCCGTCGAGTAACAAAAACAAATGCGTTAAACAAATTCGTACATGTTATTTATCAATTTAACTCTAGAATTAAAGGATATATAACGAGAAACAACGTTTGACAACCTTTAAACAGTTTTAATAACTATCTCAAAAATTATCGCTCTGATGGAAACAACTGCTGAGTTATCTACCCAAATTTGTTGAACAAAACGACTTACGTATTTTAAGCATGCTAACCTTTAGCCCGGTAAGCAAATTAAAAAAAAAACGCAATATGTAGGCTACACGAGAAAGGAGCCGTCGAGTAACCAAAACAAATGCGTTAAACAAATTCGTACACGTTATTTATCAATTTAACTCTAGAAATAAAGGATATACAACGAGAAACATCGTTTGACAACCTTTAAATAGTTTTAATAACTATCTCAAAAATTGTCGCTCTGATGCAAACAACTGCTGAGTTATCTACTCAAATTTGTTGAACAAAACGACTTACGTATTTTAAGCATGTTAACCTTTAGCCCGGTAAGCAAATTAAAAAAAAACGCAATATGTAGGCTACACGAGAAAGGAGCCGTCGAGTAACCAAAACAAATGCGTTAAACAAATTCGTACACGTTATTTATCAATTTAACTCTAGAATTAAAGGATATACAACGAGAAACAACGTTTGACAACCTTTAAATAGTTTTAATAACTATCTCAAAAATTATCGCTCTGATGGAAACAACTGCTGAGTTATCTACTCAAATTTGTTGAACAAAACGACTTACGTATTTTAAGCATGCTAACCTTTAGCCCGGTAAGCAAATTAAAAAAAAAAACGCAATATGTAGGCTACACGAGAAAGGAGCCGTCGAGTAACCAAAATAAATGCGTTAAACAAATTCGTACACGTTATTTATCAATTTAACTCTAGAATTAAAGGATATACAACGAGAAACAACGTTTGACAACCTTTAAACAGTTTTAATAACTATCTCAAAAATTGTCGCTCTGATGCAAACAACTGCTGAGTTATCTACTCAAATTTGTTGAACAAAACGACTTACGTATTTTAAGCATGTTAACCTTTAGCCCGGTAAGCAAATTAAAAAAAAACGCAATATGTAGGCTACACGAGAAAGGAGCCGTCGAGTAACCAAAACAAATGCGTTAAACAAATTCGTACACGTTATTTATCAATTTAACTCTAGAATTAAAGGATATACAACGAGAAACAACGTTTGACAACCTTTAAATAGTTTTAATAACTATCTCAAAAATTATCGCTCTGATGGAAACAACTGCTGAGTTATCTACTCAAATTTGTTGAACAAAACGACTTACGTATTTTAAGCATGCTAACCTTTAGCCCGGTAAGCAAATTAAAAAAAAAACGCAATATGTAGGCTACACGAGAAAGGAGCCGTCGAGTAACCAAAACAAATGCGTTAAACAAATTCGTACACGTTATTTATCAATTTAACTCTAGAAATAAAGGATATACAACGAGAAACATCGTTTGACAACCTTTAAATAGTTTTAATAACTATCTCAAAAATTGTCGCTCTGATGCAAACAACTGCTGAGTTATCTACTCAAATTTGTTGAACAAAACGACTTACGTATTTTAAGCATGCTAACCTTTAGCCCGGTAAGCAAATTAAAAAAAAAACGCAATATGTAGGCTACACGAGAAAGGAGCCGTCGAGTAACCAAAACAAATGCGTTAAACAAATTCGTACACGTTATTTATCAATTTAACTCTAGAATTAAAGGATATACAACGACAAACAACGTTTGACAACCTTTAAATAGTTTTAATAACTATCTCAAAAATTATCGCTCTGATGGAAACAACTGCTGAGTTATCTACTCAAATTTGTAGAACAAAACGACTTACGTATTTTAAGCATGCTAACCTTTAGCCCGGTAAGCAAATTAAAAAAAAAAACGCAATATGTAGGCTACACGAGAAAGGAGCCGTCGAGTAACCAAAACAAATGCGTTAAACAAATTCGTACACGTTATTTATCAATTTAACTCTAGAATTAAAGGATATACAACGAGAAACAACGTTTGACAACCTTTAAATAGTTTTAATAACTATCTCAAAAATTATCGCTCTGATGGAAACAACTGCTGAGTTATCTACTCAAATTTGTTGAACAAAACGACTTACGTATTTTAAGCATGCTAACATTTAGCCCGGTAAGCAAATTAAAAAAAAAACGCAATATGTAGGCTACACGAGAAAGGAGCCGTCGAGTAACCAAAACAAATGCGTTAAACAAATTCGTACACGTTATTTATCAATTTAACTCTAGAATTAAAGGATATACAACGAGAAACAACGTTTGACAACCTTTAAACAGTTTTAATAACTATCTCAAAAATTATCGCTCTGATGGAAACAACTGCTGAGTTATCTACTCAAATTTGTTGAACAAAACGACTTACGTATTTTAAGCATGCTAACCTTTAGCCCGGTAAGCAAATTAAAAAAAAAAACGCAATATGTAGGCTACACGAGAAAGGAGCCGTCGAGTAACCAAAACAAATGCGTTAAACAAATTCGTACACGTTATTTATTAATTTAACTCTAGAATTAAAGGATATACAACGAGAAACATCGTTTAACAACTTTTAAATAGTTTTAATAACTATCTCAAAAATTGTCGCTCTGATGCAAACAACTGCTGAGTTATCTACTCAAATTTGTTGAACAAAATTACTTACGTATTTTAAGCATGCTAACCTTTAGCCCGGTAAGCAAATTAAAAAAAAAAAACAATATGTAGGCTACACGAGAAAGGAGCCGTCGAGTAACCAAAACAAATGCGTTAAACAAATTTGTACACGTTATTTATCAATTTAACTCTAGAATTAAAGGATATACAAAGAGAAACAACGTTTGACAACCTTTAAACAGTTTTAATAACTATCTCAAAAATTATCGCTCTGATGGAAACAACTGCTGAGTTATCTACTCAAATTTGTTGAACAAAACGACTTACGTATTTTAAGCATGCTAACCTTTAGCCCGGTAAGCAAATTAAAAAAAAAACGCAATATGTAGGCTACACGAGAAAGGAGCCGTCTAGTAACCAAAACAAATGCGTTAAACAAATTCGTACACGTTATTTATCAATTTAACTCTAGAAATAAAGGATATACAACGAGAAACATCGTTTGACAACCTTTAAATAGTTTTAATAACTATCTCAAAAATTGTCGCTCTGATGCAAACAACTGCTGAGTTATCTACTCAAATTTGTTGGACAAAACGACTTACGTATTTTAAGCATGCTAACCTTTAACCCGGTAAGCAAATTAAAAAAAAACGCAATATGTAGGCTACACGAGAAAGGAGCCGTCGAGTAACAAAAACAAATGCGTTAAACAAATTCGTACATGTTATTTATCAATTTAACTCTAGAATTAAAGGATATATAACGAGAAACAACGTTTGACAACCTTTAAACAGTTTTAATAACTATCTCAAAAATTATCGCTCTGATGGAAACAACTGCTGAGTTATCTACCCAAATTTGTTGAACAAAACGACTTACGTATTTTAAGCATGCTAACCTTTAGCCCGGTAAGCAAATTAAAAAAAAAACGCAATATGTAGGCTACACGAGAAAGGAGCCGTCGAGTAACCAAAACAAATGCGTTAAACAAATTCGTACACGTTATTTATCAATTTAACTCTAGAAATAAAGGATATACAACGAGAAACATCGTTTGACAACCTTTAAATAGTTTTAATAACTATCTCAAAAATTGTCGCTCTGATGCAAACAACTGCTGAGTTATCTACTCAAATTTGTTGAACAAAACGACTTACGTATTTTAAGCATGTTAACCTTTAGCCCGGTAAGCAAATTAAAAAAAAACGCAATATGTAGGCTACACGAGAAAGGAGCCGTCGAGTAACCAAAACAAATGCGTTAAACAAATTCGTACACGTTATTTATCAATTTAACTCTAGAATTAAAGGATATACAACGAGAAACAACGTTTGACAACCTTTAAATAGTTTTAATAACTATCTCAAAAATTATCGCTCTGATGGAAACAACTGCTGAGTTATCTACTCAAATTTGTTGAACAAAACGACTTACGTATTTTAAGCATGCTAACCTTTAGCCCGGTAAGCAAATTAAAAAAAAAAACGCAATATGTAGGCTACACGAGAAAGGAGCCGTCGAGTAACCAAAATAAATGCGTTAAACAAATTCGTACACGTTATTTATCAATTTAACTCTAGAATTAAAGGATATACAACGAGAAACAACGTTTGACAACCTTTAAACAGTTTTAATAACTATCTCAAAAATTGTCGCTCTGATGCAAACAACTGCTGAGTTATCTACTCAAATTTGTTGAACAAAACGACTTGCGTATTTTAAGCATGCTAACCTTTAGCCCGGTAAGCAAATTAAAAAAAAAACGCAATATGTAGGCTACACGAGAAAGGAGCCGTCGAGTAACCAAAACAAATGCGTTAAACAAATTCGTACACGTTATTTATCAATTTAACTCTAGAATTAAAGGATATACAACGAGAAACATCGTTTGACAACCTTTAAACAGTTTTAATAACTATCTCAAAAATTATCGCTCTGATGGAAACAACTGCTGAGTTATCTACTCAAATTTGTTGAACAAAACGACTTACGTATTTTAAGCATGCTAACCTTTAGCCCGGTAAGCAAATTAAAAAAAAAAACCCAATATGTAGGCTACACGAGAAAGGAGCCGTCGAGTAACCAAAACAAATGCGTTAAACAAATTCGTACACGTTATTTATCAATTTAACTCTAGAAATAAAGGATATACAACGAGAAACATCATTTGACAACCTTTAAATAGTTTTAATAACTATCTCAAAAATTGTCACTCTGATGCAAACAACTGCTGAGTTATCTACTTGTTGAACAAAAGGACTTACGTATTTTAAGCATGCTAACCTTTAGCCCGGTAAGCAAATTAAAAAAAAAACGCAATATGTAGGCTACACGAGAAAGGAGCCGTCGAGTAACCAAAACAAATGCGTTAAACAAATTCGTACACGTTATTTATCAATTTAACTCTAGAATTAAAGGATATACAACGAGAAACAACGTTTGACAACCTTTAAATAGTTTTAATAACTATCTCAAAAATTATCGCTCTGATGGAAACAACTGCTCAGTTATCTACTCAAATTTGTTGAACAAAACGACTTACGTATTTTAAGCATGCTAACCTTTAGCCCGGTAAGCAAATTAAAAAAAAACGCAATATGTAGGCTACATGAGAAAGGAGCCGTCGAGTAACCAAAACAAATGCGTTAAACAAATTCGTACAAGTTATTTATCAATTTAACTCTAGAAATAAAGGATATACAACGAGAAACATCGTTTGACAACCTTTAAATAGTTTTAATAACTATCTCAAAAATTGTCGCTCTGATGCAAACAACTGCTGAGTTATCTACTCAAATTTGTTGAACAAAACGACTTACGTATTTTAAGCATGCTAACCTTTAGCCCGGTAAGCAAATTAAAAAAAAAACGCAATATGTAGGCTACACGAGAAAGGAGCCGTCGAGTAACCAAAACAAATGCGTTAAACAAATTCGTACATGTTATTTATCAATTTAACTCTAGAATTAAAGGATATACAACGAGAAACAACGTTTGACAACCTTTAAACAGTTTTAATAACTATCTCAAAAATTGTCGCTCTGATGCAAACAACTGCTGAGTTATCTACTCAAATTTGTTGAACAAAAGGACTTGCGTATTTTAAGCATGCTAACCTTTAGCCCGGTAAGCAAATTAAAAAAAAAAACGCAATATGTAGGCTACACGAGAAAGGAGCCGTCGAGTAACCAAAACAAATGCGTTAAACAAATTCGTACATGTTATTTATCAATTTAACTCTAGAATTAAAGGATATACAACGAGAAACAACGTTTGACAACCTTTAAACAGTTTTAATAACTATCTCAAAAATTATCGCTCTGATGGAAACAACTGCTGAGTTATCTACTCAAATTTGTTGAACAAAACGACTTACGTATTTTAAGCATGCTAACCTTTAGCCCGGTAAGCAAATTAAAAAAAAAACGCAATATGTAGGCTACACGAGAAAGGAGCCGTCGAGTAACCAAAACAAATGCGTTAAACAAATTCGTACACGTTATTTATCAATTTAACTCTAGAAATAAAGGATATACAACGAGAAACATCGTTTGACAACCTTTAAATAGTTTTAATAACTATCTCAAAAATTGTCGCTCTGATGCAAACAACTGCTGAGTTATCTACTCAAATTTGTTGAACAAAACGACTTACGTATTTTAAGCATGCTAACCTTTAGCCCGGTAAGCAAATTAAAAAAAAAACGCAATATGTAGGCTACACGAGAAAGGAGCCGTCGAGTAACCAAAACAAATGCGTTAAACAAATTCGTACATGTTATTTATCAATTTAACTCTAGAATTAAAGGATATACAACGAGAAACAACGTTTGACAACCTTTAAACAGTTTTAATAACTATCTCAAAAATTATCGCTCTGATGGAAACAACTGCTGAGTTATCTACTCAAATTTGTTGAACAAAACGACTTACGTATTTTAAGCATGCTAACCTTTAGCCCGGTAAGCAAATTAAAAAAAAAAGCAATATGTAGGCTACACGAGAAAGGAGCCGTCGAGTAACCAAAACAAATGCGTTAAACAAATTCGTACACATTATTTATCAATTTAACTCTAGAAATAAAGGATATACAACGAGAAACATCGTTTGACAACCTTTAAATAGTTTTAATAACTATCTCAAAAATTGTCGCTCTGATGCAAACAACTGCTGAGTTATCTACTCAAATTTGTTGAACAAAACGACTTACGTATTTTAAGCATGCTAACCTTTAGCCCGGTAAGCAAATTAAAAAAAAAAACCCAATATGTAGGCTACACGAGAAAGGAGCCGTCGAGTAACCAAAACAAATGCGTTAAACAAATTCGTACACGTTATTTATCAATTTAACTCTAGAATTAAAGGATATACAACGAGAAACAACGCTTGACAACCTTTAAATAGTTTTAATAACTATCTCAAAAATTATCACTCTGATGGAAACAACTGCTGAGTTATCTACTCAAATTTGTTGAAAAAAACGACTTACGTATTTTGAGCATGCTAACCTTTAGCCCGGTAAGCAAATTAAAAAAAAAAACGCAATATGTAGGCTACACGAGAAAGGAGCCGTCGAGTAACCAAAACAAATGCGTTAAACAAATTCGTACACGTTATTTATCAATTTAACTCTAGAATTAAAGGATATACAAGGAGAAACAACGTTTGACAACCTTTAAACAGTTTTAATAACTATCTCAAAAATTGTCGCTCTGATGCAAACAACTGCTGAGTTATCTACTCAAATTTGTTGAACAAAACGACTTACGTATTTTAAGCATCCTAACCTTTAGCCCGGTAAGCAAATTAAAAAAAACGCAATATGTAGGCTACACGAGAAAAGGAGCCGTCGAGTAACCAAAACAAATGCGTTAAACAAATTCGTACACGTTATTTATCAATTTAACTCTAGAATTAAAGGATATACAACGAGAAACATCGTTTGACAACCTTTAAACAGTTTTAATAACTATCTCAAAAATTGTCGCTCTGATACAAACAACTGCTGAGTTATCTACTCAAATTTGTTGAACAAAACGACTTACGTATTTTAAGCATGCTAACCTTTAGCCCGGTAAGCAAATTAAAAAAAAAAACGCAATATGTAGGCTACACGAGAAAGGAGCCGTCGAGTAACCAAAACAAATGCGTTAAACAAATTCGTACACGTTATTTATCAATTTAACTCTAGAATTAAAGGATATACAACGAGAAACAACGTTTGACAACCTTTAAACAGTTTTAATAACTATCTCAAAAATTATCGCTCTGATGGAAACAACTGCTGAGTTATCTACTCAAATTTGTTGAACAAAACGACTTACGTATTTTAAGCATGCTAACCTTTAGCCCGGTAAGCAAATTAAAAAAAAAACGCAATATGTAGGCTACACGAGAAAGGAGCCGTCGAGTAACCAAAACAAATGCGTTAAACAAATTCGTACACGTTATTTATCAATTTAACTCTAGAAATAAAGGATATACAACGAGAAACATCGTTTGACAACCTTTAAATAGTTTTAATAACTATCTCAAAAATTGTCGCTCTGATGCAAACAACTGCTGAGTTATCTACTCAAATTTGTTGAACAAAACGACTTACCTATTTTAAGCATGCTAACATTTAGCCCGGTAAGCAAATTAAAAAAAAAACGCAATATGTAGGCTACACGAGAAAGGAGCCGTCGAGTAATCAAAACAAATGCGTTAAACAAATTCGTACATGTTATTTATCAATTTAACTCTAGAATTAAAGGATATACAACGGGAAACAACGTTTGACAACCTTTAAACAGTTTTAATAACTATCTCAAAAATTATCGCTCTGATGGAAACAACTGCTGAGTTATCTACTCAAATTTGTTGAACAAAACGACTTACGTATTTTAAGCATGCTAACCTTTAGCCCGGTAAGCAAATTAAAAAAAAAACGCAATATGTAGGCTACACGAGAAAGGAGCCGTCGAGTAATCAAAACAAATGCGTTAAACAAATTCGTACATGTTATTTATCAATTTAACTCTAGAATTACAGGATATACAACGGGAAACAACGTTTGACAACCTTTAAACAGTTTTAATAACTATCTCAAAAATTATCGCTCTGATGGAAACAACTGCTGAGTTATCTACTCAAATTTGTTGAACAAAACGACTTACGTATTTTAAGCATGCTAACCTTTAGCCCGGTAAGCAAATTAAAAAAAAAACGCAATATGTAGGCTACACGAGAAAGGAGCCGTCGAGTAACCAAAACAAATGCGTTAAACAAATTCGTACACGTTATTTATCAATTTAACTCTAGAAATAAAGGATATACAACGAGAAACATCGTTTGACAACCTTTAAATAGTTTTAATAACTATCTCAAAAATTGTCGCTCTGATGCAAACAACTGCTGAGTTATCTACTCAAATTTGTTGAACAAAACGACTTACGTATTTTAAGCATGCTAACCTTTAGCCCGGTAAGCAAATTAAAAAAAAACGCAATATGTAGGCTACACGAGAAAGGAGCCGTCGAGTAACCAAAACAAATGCGTTAAACAAATTCGTACACGTTATTTATCAATTTAACTCTAGAATTAATGGATATACAACGAGAAACAACGTTTGACAACCTTTAAATAGTTTTAATAACTATCTCAAAAATTATCGCTCTGATGGAAACAACTGCTGAGTTATCTACTCAAATTTGTTGAAAAAAACGACTTACGTATTTTAAGCATGCTAACCTTTAGCCCGGTAAGCAAATTAAAAAAAAAAACGCAATATGTAGGCTACACGAGAAAGGAGCCGTCGAGTAACCAAAACAAATGCGTTAAACAAATTCGTACACGTTATTTATCAATTTAACTCTAGAATTAAAGGATATACAACGAGAAACAACGTTTGACAACCTTTAAACAGTTTTAATAACTATCTCAAAAATTGTCGCTCTGATGCAAACAACTGCTGAGTTATCTACTCAAATTTGTTGAACAAAACGACTTACGTATTTTAAGCATGCTAACCTTTAGCCCGGTAAGCAAATTAAAAAAAAACGCAATATGTAGGCTACACGAGAAAGGAGCCGTCGAGTAACCAAAACAAATGCGTTAAACAAATTCGTACACGTTATTTATCAATTTAACTCTAGAATTAAAGGATATACAACGAGAAACATCGTTTGACAACCTTTAAACAGTTTTAATAACTATCTCAAAAATTATCGCTCTGATACAAACAACTGCTGAGTTATCTACTCAAATTTGTTGAACAAAACGACTTACGTATTTTAAGCATGCTAACCTTTAGCCCGGTAAGCAAATTAAAAAAAAAAACGCAATATGTAGGCTACACGAGAAAGGAGCCGTCGAGTAACCAAAACAAATGCGTTAAACAAATTCGTACACGTTATTTATCAATTTAACTCTAGAATTAAAGGATATACAACGAGAAACAACGTTTGACAACCTTTAAACAGTTTTCATAACTATCTCAAAAATTATCGCTCTGATGGAAACAACTGCTGAGTTATCTACTCAAATTTGTTGAACAAAACGACTTACGTATTTTAAGCATGCTAACCTTTAGCCCGGTAAGCAAATTAAAAAAAAAACGCAATATGTAGGCTACACGAGAAAGGAGCCGTCGAGTAACCAAAACAAATGCGTTAAACAAATTCGTACACGTTATTTATCAATTTAACTCTAGAAAGAAAGGATATACAACGAGAAACATCGTTTGACAACCTTTAAACAGTTTTAATAACTATCTCAAAAATTGTCGCTCTGATACAAACAACTGCTGAGTTATCTACTCAAATTTGTTGAACAAAACGACTTACGTATTTTAAGCATGCTAACCTTTAGCCCGGTAAGCAAATTAAAAAAAAAAAAACGCAATATGTAGGCTACACGAGAAAGGAGCCGTCGAGTAACCAAAACAAATGCGTTAAACAAATTCGTACACGTTATTTATCAATTTAACTCTAGAATTAAAGGATATACAACGAGAAACAACGTTTGACAACCTTTAAACAGTTTTAATAACTATCTCAAAAATTATCGCTCTGATGGAAACAACTGCTGAGTTATCTACTCAAATTTGTTGAACAAAACGACTTACGTATTTTAAGCATGCTAACCTTTAGCCCGGTAAGCAAATTAAAAAAAAAAACGCAATATGTAGGCTACACGAGAAAGGAGCCGTCGAGTAACCAAAACAAATGCGTTAAACAAATTCGTACACGTTATTTATCAATTTAACTCTAGAAATAAAGGATATACAACGAGAAACATCGTTTGACAACCTTTAAATAGTTTTAATAACTATCTCAAAAATTGTCGCTCTGATGCAAACAACTGCTGAGTTATCTACTCAAATTTGTTGAACAAAACGACTTACGTATTTTAAGCATGCTAACCTTTAGCCCGGTAAGCAAATTAAAAAAAAAACGCAATATGTAGGCTACACGAGAAAGGAGCCGTCGAGTAACCAAAACAAATGCGTTAAACAAATGCGTACATGTTATTTATCAATTTAACTCTAGAATTAAAGGATATACAACGAGAAACAACGTTTGACAACCTTTAAACAGTTTTAATAACTATCTCAAAAATTATCGCTATGATGGAAACAACTGCTGAGTTATCTACTCAAATTTGTTGAACAAAACGACTTACGTATTTTAAGCCTGCTAACCTTTAGCCCGGTAAGCAAATTAAAAAAAAAAAAAGCAAAATGTAGGCTACACGAGAAAGGAGCCGTCGAGTAACCAAAACAAATGCGTTAAACAAATTCGTACACGTTATTTATCAATTTAACTCTAGAAATAAAGGATATACAACGAGAAACATCGTTTGACAACCTTTAAATAGTTTTAATAACTATCTCAAAAATTGTTGCTCTGATGCAAACAACTGCTGAGTTATCTACTCAAATTTGTTGAACAAAACGACTTACGTATTTTAAGCATGCTAACCTTTAGCCCGGTAAGCAAATTAAAAAAAAAACGCAATATGTAGGCTACACGAGAAAGGAGCCGTCGAGTAATCAAAACAAATGCGTTAAACAAATTCGTACATGTTATTTATCAATTTAACTCTAGAATTAAAGGATATACAACGGGAAACAACGTTTGACAACCTTTAAACAGTTTTAATAACTATCTCAAAAATTATCGCTCTGATGGAAACAACTGCTGAGTTATCTACTCAAATTTGTTGAACAAAACGACTTACGTATTTTAAGCATGCTAACCTTTAGCCCGGTAAGCAAATTAAAAAAAAACGCAATATGTAGGCTACACGAGAAAGGAGCCGTCGAGTAATCAAAACAAATGCGTTAAACAAATTCGTACATGTTATTTATCAATTTAACTCTAGAATTACAGGATATACAACGGGAAACAACGTTTGACAACCTTTAAACAGTTTTAATAACTATCTCAAAAATTATCGCTCTGATGGAAACAACTGCTGAGTTATCTACTCAAATTTGTTGAACAAAACGACTTACGTATTTTAAGCATGCTAACCTTTAGCCCGGTAAGCAAATTAAAAAAAAAACGCAATATGTAGGCTACACGAGAAAGGAGCCGTCGAGTAACCAAAACAAATGCGTTAAACAAATTCGTACACGTTATTTATCAATTTAACTCTAGAAATAAAGGATATACAACGAGAAACATCGTTTGACAACCTTTAAATAGTTTTAATAACTATCTCAAAAATTGTCGCTCTGATGCAAACAACTGCTGAGTTATCTACTCAAATTTGTTGAACAAAACGACTTACGTATTTTAAGCATGCTAACCTTTAGCCCGGTAAGCAAATTAAAAAAAAACGCAATATGTAGGCTACACGAGAAAGGAGCCGTCGAGTAACCAAAACAAATGCGTTAAACAAATTCGTACACGTTATTTATCAATTTAACTCTAGAATTAAAGGATATACAACGAGAAACAACGTTTGACAACCTTTAAATAGTTTTAATAACTATCTCAAAAATTATCGCTCTGATGGAAACAACTGCTGAGTTATCTACTCAAATTTGTTGAAAAAAACGACTTACGTATTTTAAGCATGCTAACCTTTAGCCCGGTAAGCAAATTAAAAAAAAAAACGCAATATGTAGGCTACACGAGAAAGGAGCCGTCGAGTAACCAAAACAAATGCGTTAAACAAATTCGTACACGTTATTTATCAATTTAACTCTAGAATTAAAGGATATACAACGAGAAACAACGTTTGACAACCTTTAAACAGTTTTAATAACTATCTCAAAAATTGTCGCTCTGATGCAAACAACTGCTGAGTTATCTACTCAAATTTGTTGAACAAAACGACTTACGTATTTTAAGCATGCTAACCTTTAGCCCGGTAAGCAAATTAAAAAAAAACGCAATATGTAGGCTACACGAGAAAGGAGCCGTCGAGTAACCAAAACAAATGCGTTAAACAAATTCGTACACGTTATTTATCAATTTAACTCTAGAATTAAAGGATATACAACGAGAAACATCGTTTGACAACCTTTAAACAGTTTTAATAACTATCTCAAAAATTATCGCTCTGATACAAACAACTGCTGAGTTATCTACTCAAATTTGTTGAACAAAACGACTTACGTATTTTAAGCATGCTAACCTTTAGCCCGGTAAGCAAATTAAAAAAAAAAACGCAATATGTAGGCTACACGAGAAAGGAGCCGTCGAGTAACCAAAACAAATGCGTTAAACAAATTCGTACACGTTATTTATCAATTTAACTCTAGAATTAAAGGATATACAACGAGAAACAACGTTTGACAACCTTTAAACAGTTTTCATAACTATCTCAAAAATTATCGCTCTGATGGAAACAACTGCTGAGTTATCTACTCAAATTTGTTGAACAAAACGACTTACGTATTTTAAGCATGCTAACCTTTAGCCCGGTAAGCAAATTAAAAAAAAAACGCAATATGTAGGCTACACGAGAAAGGAGCCGTCGAGTAACCAAAACAAATGCGTTAAACAAATTCGTACACGTTATTTATCAATTTAACTCTAGAAAGAAAGGATATACAACGAGAAACATCGTTTGACAACCTTTAAACAGTTTTAATAACTATCTCAAAAATTGTCGCTCTGATACAAACAACTGCTGAGTTATCTACTCAAATTTGTTGAACAAAACGACTTACGTATTTTAAGCATGCTAACCTTTAGCCCGGTAAGCAAATTAAAAAAAAAAAAACGCAATATGTAGGCTACACGAGAAAGGAGCCGTCGAGTAACCAAAACAAATGCGTTAAACAAATTCGTACACGTTATTTATCAATTTAACTCTAGAATTAAAGGATATACAACGAGAAACAACGTTTGACAACCTTTAAACAGTTTTAATAACTATCTCAAAAATTATCGCTCTGATGGAAACAACTGCTGAGTTATCTACTCAAATTTGTTGAACAAAACGACTTACGTATTTTAAGCATGCTAACCTTTAGCCCGGTAAGCAAATTAAAAAAAAAAACGCAATATGTAGGCTACACGAGAAAGGAGCCGTCGAGTAACCAAAACAAATGCGTTAAACAAATTCGTACACGTTATTTATCAATTTAACTCTAGAAATAAAGGATATACAACGAGAAACATCGTTTGACAACCTTTAAATAGTTTTAATAACTATCTCAAAAATTGTCGCTCTGATGCAAACAACTGCTGAGTTATCTACTCAAATTTGTTGAACAAAACGACTTACGTATTTTAAGCATGCTAACCTTTAGCCCGGTAAGCAAATTAAAAAAAAAACGCAATATGTAGGCTACACGAGAAAGGAGCCGTCGAGTAACCAAAACAAATGCGTTAAACAAATGCGTACATGTTATTTATCAATTTAACTCTAGAATTAAAGGATATACAACGAGAAACAACGTTTGACAACCTTTAAACAGTTTTAATAACTATCTCAAAAATTATCGCTATGATGGAAACAACTGCTGAGTTATCTACTCAAATTTGTTGAACAAAACGACTTACGTATTTTAAGCCTGCTAACCTTTAGCCCGGTAAGCAAATTAAAAAAAAAAAAGCAAAATGTAGGCTACACGAGAAAGGAGCCGTCGAGTAACCAAAACAAATGCGTTAAACAAATTCGTACACGTTATTTATCAATTTAACTCTAGAAATAAAGGATATACAACGAGAAACATCGTTTGACAACCTTTAAATAGTTTTAATAACTATCTCAAAAATTGTTGCTCTGATGCAAACAACTGCTGAGTTATCTACTCAAATTTGTTGAACAAAACGACTTACGTATTTTAAGCATGCTAACCTTTAGCCCGGTAAGCAAATTAAAAAAAAAACGCAATATGTAGGCTACACGAGAAAGGAGCCGTCGAGTAACCAAAACAAATGCGTTAAACAAATTCATACACGTTATTTATCAATTTAACTCTAGAATTAAAGGATATACAACCAGAAACAACGTTTGACAACCTTTAAATAGTTTTAATAACTATCTCAAAAATTATCGCTCTGATGGAAACAACTGCTGAGTTATCTACTCATATTTGTTGAAAAAAACTACTTACGTATTTTAAGCATGCTAACCTTTAGCCCGGTAAGCAAATTAAAAAAAAAAAACGCAATATGTAGGCTACACGAGAAAGGAGCCGTCGAGTAACCAAAACAAATGCGTTAAACAAATTCGTACACGTTATTTATCAATTTAACTCTAGAATTAAAGGATATACAACGAGAAACAACGTTTGACAACCTTTAAACAGTTTTAATAACTATCTCAAAAATTGTCGCTCTGATGCAAACAACTGCTGAGTTATCTACTCAAATTTGTTGAAAAACACGACTTACGTATTTTAAGCATGCTAACCTTTAGCCCGGTAAGCAAATTAAAAAAAAAACGCAATATGTAGGCTACACGAGAAAGGAGCCGTCGAGTAACCAAAACAAATGGGTTAAACAAATTCGTACACGTTATTTATCAATTTAACACTAGAATTAAAGGATATACAACGAGAAACATTGTTTGACAACCTTTAAACAGTTTTAATAACTATCTCAAAAATTGTCGCTCTGATACAAACAACTGCTGAGTTATCTACTCAAATTTGTTGAACAAAACGACTTACGTATTTTAAGCATGCTAACCTTTAGCCCGGTAAGCAAATTAAAAAAAAAAAACACAATATGTAGGCTACACGAGAAAGGAGCCGTCGAGTAACCAAAACAAATGCGTTAAACAAATTGGTACACGTTATTTATCAATTTAACTCTAGAATTAAAGGATATACAACGAGAAACAACGTTTGACAACCTTTAAACAGTTTTAATAACTATCTCAAAAATTATCGCTCTGATGGAAACAACTGCTGAGTTATCTACTCAAATTTGTTGAACAAAACGACTTACGTATTTTAAGCATGCTAACCTTTACCCCGGTAAGCAAATTTAAAAAAAAAACGCAATATGTAGGCTACACGAGAAAGGAGCCGTCGAGTAACCAAAACAAATGCGTTTAACAAATTCGTACACGTTATTTATCAATTTAACTCTAGAAATAAAGGATATACAACGAGAAACATCGTTTGACAACCTTTAAATAGTTTTAATAACTATCTCAAAAATTGTCGCTCTGATGCAAACAACTGCTGAGTTATCTACTCAAATTTGTTGAACAAAACGACTCACGTATTTAAGCATGCTAACCTTTAGCCCAGTAAGCAAATTAAAAAAAAAACGCAATATGTAGGCTACACGAGAAAGGAGCCGTCGAGTAACCAAAACAAATGCGTTAAACAAATTCGTACACGTTATTTATCAATTTAACTCTAGAATTAAAGGATATACAACGAGAAACAACGTTTGACAACCTTTAAACAGTTTTAATAACTATCTCAAAAATTATCGCTCTGATGGAAACAACTGCTGAGTTATCTACTCAAATTTGTTGAACAAAACGACTTACGTATTTTAAGCATGCTAACCTTTAGCCCGGTAAGCAAATTAAAAAAAAAACGCAATATGTAGGCTACACGAGAAAGGAGCCGTCGAGTAACCAAAACAAATGCGTTAAACAAATTCGTACACGTTATTTATAAATTTAACTCTAGAATTAAAGGATATACAACGAGAAACAACGTTTGACAACCTTTAAACAGTTTTAATAACTATCTCAAAAATTGTCGCTCTGATGCAAACAACTGCTGAGTTATCTTCTCAAATTTGTTGAACAAAACGACTTACGTATTTTAAGCATGCCAACCTTTAGCCCGGTAAGCAAATTAAAAAAAAACGCAATATGTAGGCTACACGAGAAAGGAGCCGTCAAGTAACCAAAACAAATGCGTTAAACAAATTCGTACACGTTATTTATCAATTTAACTCTAGAAATAAAGGATATACAACGAGAAACATCGTTTGACAACCTTTAAATAGTTTTAATAACTATCTCAAAAATTGTCGCTCTGATGCAAACAACTGCTGAGTTATCTACTCAAATTTGTTGAACAAAACGACTTACGTATTTTAAGCATGCTAACCTTTAGCCCGGTAAGCAAATTAAAAAAAAAACGCAATATGTAGGCTACACGAGAAAGGAGCCGTCGAGTAACCAAAACAAATGCGTTAAACAAATTCGTACACGTTATTTATCAATTTAACTCTAGAATTAAAGGATATACAACGAGAAACAACGTTTGACAACCTTTAAACAGTTTTAATAACTATCTCAAAAATTGTCGCTCTGATGCAAACATCTGCTGAGTTATCTACTCAAATTTGTTGAACAAAACGACTTACGTATTTTAAGCATGCTAACCTTTAGCCCGGTAAGCAAATTAAAAAAAAAACGCAATATGTAGGCTACACGAGAAAGGAGCCGTCGAGTAACCAAAACAAATGCGTTAAACAAATTCGTACACGTTATTTATAAATTTAACTCTAGAATTAAAGGATATACAACGAGAAACAACGTTTGACAACCTTTAAACAGTTTTAATAACTATCTCAAAAATTGTCGCTCTGATGCAAACAACTGCTGAGTTATCTACTCAAATTTGTTGAACAAAACGACTTACGTATTTTAAGCATGCTAACCTTTAGCCCGGTAAGCAAATTAAAAAAAAAAAAAACGCAATATGTAGGCTACACGAGAAAGGAGCCGTCGAGTATCCAAAACAAATGCGTTTAACAAATTCGTACACGTTATTTATCAATTTAACTCTAGAAATAAAGGATATACAACGAGAAACATCGTTTGACAACCTTTAAATAGTTTTAATAACTATCTCAAAAATTGTCGCTCTGATGCAAACAACTGCTGAGTTATCTACTCAAATTTGTTGAACAAAACGACTTACGTATTTAAGCATGCTAACCTTTAGCCCGGTAAGCAAATTAAAAAAAAAACGCAATATGTAGGCTACACGAGAAAGGAGCCGTCGAGTAACCAAAACAAATGCGTTAAACAAATTCGTACACGTTATTTATCAATTTAACTCTAGAATTAAAGGATATACAACGAGAAACAACGTTTGACAACCTTTAAACAGTTTTAATAACTATCTCAAAAATTATCGCTCTGATGGAAACAACTGCTGAGTTATCTACTCAAATTTGTTGAACAAAACGACTTACGTATTTTAAGCATGCTATCCTTTAGCCCGGTAAGCAAATTAAAAAAAAAAACGCAATATGTAGGCTACACGAGAAAGGAGCCGTCGAGTAACCAAAACAAATGCGTTAAACAAATTCGTACACGTTATTTATAAATTTAACTCTAGAATTAAAGGATATACAACGAGAAACAACGTTTGACAACCTTTAAACAGTTTTAATAACTATCTCAAAAATTGTCGCTCTGATGCAAACAACTGCTGAGTTATCTACTCAAATTTGTTGAACAAAACGACTTACGTATTTTAAGCATGCCAACCTTTAGCCCGGTAAGCAAATTAAAAAAAAACGCAATATGTAGGCTACACGAGAAAGGAGCCGTCGAGTAACCAAAACAAATGCGTTAAACAAATTCGTACACGTTATTTATCAATTTAACTCTAGAAATAAAGGATATACAACGAGAAACATCGTTTGACAACCTTTAAATAGTTTTAATAACTATCTCAAAAATTGTCGCTCTGATGCAAACAACTGCTGAGTTATCTACTCAAATTTGTTGAACAAAACGACTTACGTATTTTAAGCATGCTAACCTTTAGCCCGGTAAGCAAATTAAAAAAAAAACGCAATATGTAGGCTACACGAGAAAGGAGCCGTCGAGTAACCAAAACAAATGCGTTAAACAAATTCGTACACGTTATTTATCAATTTAACTCTAGAATTAAAGGATATACAACGAGAAACAACGTTTGACAACCTTTAAACAGTTTTAATAACTATCTCAAAAATTGTCGCTCTGATGCAAACATCTGCTGAGTTATCTACTCAAATTTGTTGAACAAAACGACTTACGTATTTTAAGCATGCTAACCTTTAGCCCGGTAAGCAAATTAAAAAAAAAACGCAATATGTAGGCTACACGAGAAAGGAGCCGTCGAGTAACCAAAACAAATGCGTTAAACAAATTCGTACACGTTATTTATCAATTTAACTCTAGAATTAAAGGATATACAACGAGAAACATCGTTTGACAACCTTTAAACAGTTTTAATAACTATCTCAAAAATTATCGCTCTGATGGAAACAACTGCTGAGTTATCCACTCAAATTTGTTGAACAAAACGACTAACGTATTTTAAGCATGCTAACCTTTAGCCCGGTAAGCAAATTAAAAAAAAAAAAAACGCAATATGTAGGCTACACGAGAAAGGAGCCGTCGAGTAACCAAAACAAATGCGTTAAACAAATTCGTACACGTTATTTATCAATTTAACTCTAGAATTAAAGGATATACAACGAGAAACAACGTTTGACAACCTTTAAATAGTTTTAATAACTATCTCAAAAATTATCGCTCTGATACAAACAACTGCTGAGTTATCTACTCAAATTTGTTGAACAAAACGACTTACGTATTTTAAGCATGCTAACCTTTAGCCCGGTAAGCAAATTTAAAAAAAAAACGCAATATGTAGGCTACACGAGAAAGGAGCCGTCGAGTAACCAAAACAAATGCGTTAAACAAATTCGTACACTTTATTTATCAATTTAACTCTAGAATTAAAGGATATACAACGAGAAACAACGTTTGACAACCTTTAAACAGTTTTAGTAACTATCTCAAAAATTGTCGCTCTGATACAAACAACTGCTGAGTTATCTACTCAAATTTGTTGAACAAAACGACTTACGTATTTTAAGCATGCTAACCTTTAGCCCGGTAAGCAAATTAAAAAAAAAAACGCAATATGTAGGCTACACGAGAAAGGAGCCGTCGAGTAACCAAAACAAATGCGTTAAACAAATTCATACACGTTATTTATCAATTTAACTCTAGAATTAAAGGATATACAACGACAAACAACGTTTGACAACATTTAAACAGTTTTAATAACTATCTCAAAAATTATCGCTCTGATGGAAACAACTGCTGAGTTATCTACTCAAATTTGTTGAACAAAACGACTTACGTATTTTAAGCATGCTAACCTTTAGCCCGGTAAGCAAATTAAAAAAAAAACGCAATATGTAGGCTACACGAGAAAGGAGCCGTCGAGTAACCAAAACAAATGCGTTTAACAAATTCGTACACGTTATTTATCAATTTAACTCTAGAAATAAAGGATATACAACGAGAAACATCGTTTGACAACCTTTAAATAGTTTTAATAACTATCTCAAAAATTGTCGCTCTGATGCAAACAACTGCTGAGTTATCTACTCAAATTTGTTGAACGAAACGACTTACGTATTTAAGCATGCTAACCTTTAGCCCGGTAAGCAAATTAAAAAAAAAACGCAATATGTAGGCTACACGAGAAAGGAGCCGTCGAGTAACCAAAACAAATGCGTTAAACAAATTCGTACACGTTATTTATCAATTTAACTCTAGAATTAAAGGATATACAACGAGAAACAACGTTTGACAACCTTTAAACAGTTTTAATAACTATCTCAAAAATTATCGCTCTGATGGAAACAACTGCTGAGTTATCTACTCAAATTTGTTGAACAAAACGACTTACGTATTTTAAGCATGCTAACCTTTAGCCCGGTAAGCAAATTAAAAAAAAAACACAATATGTAGGCTACACGAGAAAGGAGCCGTCGAGTAACCAAAACAAATGCGTTAAACAAATTCGTACACGTTATTTATCAATTTAACTCTAGAATTAAAGGATATACAACGAGAAACAACGTTTGACAACCTTTAAACAGTTTTAATAACTATCTCAAAAATTGTCGCTCTGATGCAAACAACTGCTGAGTTATCTACTCAAATTTGTTGAACAAAACGACTTACGTATTTTAAGCATACTAACCTTTAGCCCGGTAAGCAAATTAAAAAAAAAACGCAATATGTAGGCTACACGAGAAAGGAGCCGTCGAGTAACCAAAACAAATGCGTTAAACAAATTCGTACACGTTATTTATCAATTTAACTCTAGAATTAAAGGATATACAACGAGAAACATCGTTTGACAACCTTTAAACAGTTTTAATAACTATCTCAAAAATTATCGCTCTGATGGAAACAACTGCTGAGTTATCCACTCAAATTTGTTGAACAAAACGACTAACGTATTTTAAGCATGCTAACCTTTAGCCCGGTAAGCAAATTAAAAAAAAACGCAATATGTAGGCTACACGAGAAAGGAGCCGTCGAGTAACCAAAACAAATGCGTTAAACAAATTCGTACACGTTATTTATCAATTTAACTCTAGAATTAAAGGATATACAACGAGAAACAACGTTTGACAACCTTTAAACAGTTTTAATAACTATCTCAAAAATTATCGCTCTGATGGAAACAACTGCTGAGTTATCTACTCAAATTTGTTGAACAAAACGACTTACGTATTTTAAGCATGCTAACCTTTAGCCCGGTAAGCAAATTAAAAAAAAAACGCAATATGTAGGCTACACGAGAAAGGAGCCGTCGAGTAACCAAAACAAATGCGTTAAACAAATTCGTACACGTTATTTATCAATTTAACTCTAGAATTAAAGGATATACAACGAGAAACAACGTTTGACAACCTTTAAATAGTTTTAATAACTATCTCAAAAATTATCGCTCTGATGGAAACAACTGCTGAGTTATCTACTCAAATTTGTTGAACAAAACGACTTACGTATTTTAAGCATGCTAACCTTTAGCCCGGTAAGCAAATTAAAAAAAAAAACGCAATATGTAGGCTACACGAGAAAGGAGCCGTCGAGTAACCAAAACAAATGCGTTAAACAAATTCGTACACGTTATTTATCATTTTAACTCTAGAATTAAAGGATATACAACGAGAAACATCGTTTGACAACCTTTAAACAGTTTTAATAACTATCTCAAAAATTATCGCTCTGATGGAAACAACTGCTGAGTTATCTACTCAAATTTGTTGAACAAAACGACTTACGTATTTTAAGCATGCTAACCTTTAGCCCGGTAAGCAAATTAAAAAAAAAACGCAATATGTAGGCTACACGAGAAAGGAGCCGTCGAGTAACCAAAACAAATGCGTTAAACAAATTCGTACACGTTATTTATCAATTTAACTCTAGAAATAAAGGATATACAACGAGAAACATCATTTGACAACCTTTAAATAGTTTTAATAACTATCTCAAAAATTGTCGCTCTGATGCAAACAACTGCTGAGTTATCTACTCAAATTTGTTGAACAAAACGACTTACGTATTTTAAGCATGCTAACCTTTAGCCCGGTAAGCAAATTAAAAAAAAAAACGCAATATGTAGGCTACACGAGAAAGGAGCCGTCGAGTAACCAAAACAAATGCGTTAAACAAATTCGTACACGTTATTAACAATTTAACTCTAGAAATAAAGGATATACAACGAGAAACATCATTTGACAACCTTTAAATAGTTTTAATAACTATCTCAAAAATTGTCGCTCTGATGCAAACAACTGCTGAGTTATCCACTCAAATTTGTTGAACAAAACGACTAACGTATTTTAAGCATGCTAACCTTTAGTCCGGTAAGCAAATTAAAAAAAAAACGCAATATGTAGGCTACACGAGAAAGGAGCCGTCGAGTAACCAAAACAAATGCGTTAAACAAATTCGTACACGTTATTTATCAATTTAACTCTAGAATTAAAGGATATACAACGAGAAACAACGTTTGACAACCTTTAAACAGTTTTAATAACTATCTCAAAAATTGTCGCTCTAATACAAACAAATGCTGAGTTATCTACTCAAATTTGTTGAAAAAAACGATTTACGTATTTTAAGCATGCTAACCTTTAAGCATGCAAATTAAAAAAAAAACGCAATATGTAGGCTACACGAGAAAGGAGCCGTCGAGTAACCATAACAAATGCGTTAAACAAATTCGTACACGTTATTTATCAATTTAACTCTAGAATTAAAGGATATACAACGAGAAACAACGTTTGACAACCTTTAAACAGTTTTAATAACTATCTCAAAAATTATCGCTCTGATGGAAACAACTGCTGAGTTATCTACTCAAATTTGTTGAACAAAACGACTTACGTATTTTAAGCATGCTAACCTTTAGCCCGGTAAGCAAATTAAAAAAAAAAACGCAATATGTAGGCTACACGAGAAAGGAGCCGTCGAGTAACCAAAACAAATGCGTTAAACAAATTCGTACACGTTATTTATCAATTTAACTCTAGAAATAAAGGATATACAACGAGAAACATCGTTTGACAACCTTTAAATAGTTTTAATAACTATATCAAAAATTGTCGCTCTGATGCAAACAACTGCTGAGTTATCTACTCAAATTGGTTGAACAAAACGACTTACGTATTTAAGCATGCTAACCTTTAGCCCGGTAAGCAAATTAAAAAAAACGCAATATGTAGGCTACACGAGAAAGGAGCCGTCGAGTAACCAAAACAAATGCGTTAAACAAATTCGTACACGTTATTTATCGATTTAACTCTAGAATTAAAGGATATACAACGAGAAAGAACGTTTTGACAACCTTTAAACAGTTTTAATAACTATCTCAAAAATTATCGCTCTGATGGAAACAACTGCTGAGTTATCTACTCAAATTTGTTGAACAAAACGACTTACGTATTTTAAGCATGCTAACCTTTAGCCCGGTAAGCAAATTAAAAAAAAAACGCAATATGTAGGCTACACGAGAAAGGAGCCGTCGAGTAACCAAACCAAATGCGTTAAACAAATTCGTACACGTTATTTATCAATTTAACTCTAGAATTAAAGGATATACAACGAGAAACAACGTTTGACAACCTTTAAACAGTTTTAATAACTATCTCAAAAATTATCGCTCTGATGGAAACAACTGCTGAGTTATCTACTCAAATTTGTTGAACAAAACGACTTACGTATTTTAAGCATGCTAACCTTTAGCCCGGTAAGCAAATTAAAAAAAAAACGCAATATGTAGGCTACACGAGAAAGGAGCCGTCGAGTAACCAAAACAAATGCGTTAAACAATTCGTACACGTTATTTATCAATTTAACTCTAGAATTAAAGGATATACAACGAGAAACAACGTTTGACAACCTTTAAACAGTTTTAATAACTATCTCAAAAATTCTCGCTCTGATGCAAACAACTGCTGAGTTATCTACTCAAATTTTTTGAACAAAACGACTTACGTATTTTAAGCATGCTAACCTTTAGCCCGGTAAGCAAATTAAAAAAAAAAACGCAATATGTAGGCTACACGAGAAAGGAGCCGTCGAGTAACCAAAACAAATGCGATAAACAAATTCGTACACGTTATTTATCAATTTAGCTCTAGAATTAAAGGATATACAACGAGAAACAACGTTTGACAACCTTTAAACAGTTTTAATAACTATCTCAAAAATTATCGCTCTGATGGAAACAACTGCTGAGTTATCTACTCAAATTTGTTGAACAAAACGACTTACGAATTTTAAGCATGCTAACCTTTAGCCCGGTAAGCAAATTAAAAAAAAACGCAATATGTAGGCTACACGAGAAAGGAGCCGTCGAGTAACCAAAACAAATGCCGTTAAACAAATTCGTACACGTTATTTATCAATTTAACTCTAGAAATAAAGGATATACAACGAGAAACATCGTTTGACAACCTTTAAATAGTTTTAATAACTATCTCAAAAAGTGTCGCTCTAATGCAAACAACTGCTGAGTTATCTACTCAAATTTGTTGAACAAAACGACTTACGTATTTTAAGCATGCTAACCTTTAGCCCGGTAAGCAAATTAAAAAAAAAAACGCAATATGTAGGCTACACGAGAAAGGAGCCGTCGAGTAACCAAAACAAATGCGTTAAACAAATTCGTGCACGTTATTTATCAATTTAACTCTAGAATTAAAGGATATACAACGAGAAACAACGTTTGACAACCTTTAAATAGTTTTAATAACTATCTCAAAAATTATCGCTCTGATGGAAACAACTGCTGAGTTATCTACTCAAATTTGTTGAACAAAACGACTTACGTATTTTAAGCATGCTCTAACCTTTAGCCCGGTAAGCAAATTAAAAAAAAAACGCAATATGTAGGCTCCACGAGAAAGGAGCCGTCGAGTAACCAAAACAAATGCGTTAAACAAATTCGTACACGTTATTTATCAATTTAACTCTAGAATTAAAGGATATACAACGAGAAACAACGTTTGACAACCTTTAAACAGTTTTAATAACTATCTCAAAAATTGTCGCTCTGATGCAAACAACTGCTGAGTTATCTACTCAAATTTGTTGAACAAAACGACTTACGTATTTTAAGCATGCTAACCTTTAGCCCGGTAAGCAAATTAAAAAAAAACGCAACATGTAGGCTACACGAGAAAGGAGCCGTCGAGTAACCAAAACAAATGCGTTAAACAAATTCGTACACGTTATTTATCAATTTAACTCTAGAATTAAAGGATATACGACGAGAAATATCGTTTGACAACCTTTAAACTGTTTTAATAACTATCTCAAAAATTATCGCTCTAATGCAAACAACTGCTGAGTTATCTACTCAAATTTGTTGAACAAAACGACTTACGTATTTTAAGCATGCTAACCTTTAGCCCGGTAAGCAAATTAAAAAAAAACGAAATATGTAGGCTACACGAGAAAGGAGCCGTCGAGTAACCAAAACAAATGCGTTAAACAAATTCGTACACGTTATTTATCAATTTAACTCTAGAAATAAAGGATATACAACGAGAAACATCGTTTGACAACCTTTAAATAGTTTTAATAACTATCTCAAAAATTGTCGCTCTGATGCAAACAACTGCTGAGTTATCTACTCAAATTTGTTGAACAAAACGACTTACGTATTTAAGCATGCTAACCTTTAGCACGGTAAGCAAATTAAAAAAAAAAAAACGCAATATGTAGGCTACACGAGAAAGGAGCCGTCGAGTAACCAAAACAAATGCGTTAAACAAATTAGTACACGTTATTTATAAATTTAACTCTAGAATTAAAGGATATACAACGAGAAACAACGTTTGACAACCTTTAAACAGTTTTAATAACTATCTCAAAAATTATCGCTCTGATGGAAACAACTGCTGAGTTATCTACTCAAATTTGTTGAACAAAACGACTTACGTATTTTAAGCATGCTAACCTTTAGCCCGGTAAGCAAATTAAAAAAAAAACGCAATATGTAGGCTACACGAGAAAGGAGCCGTCGAGTAACCAAAACAAATGCGTTAAACAAATTCGTACACATTATTTATCAATTTAACTCTAGAATTAAAGGATATACAACGAGAAACAACGTTTGACAACCTTTAAACAGTTTTAATAACTATCTCAAAAATTATCGCTCTGATGGAAACAACTGCTGAGTTATCTACTCAAATTTGTTGAACAAAACGACTTACGTATTTTAAGCATGGTAACCTTTAGCCCGGTAAGCAAATTAAAAAAAAACGCAATATGTAGGCTACACGAGAAAGGAGCCGTCGAGTAACCAAAACAAATGCGTTAAACAAATTCGTACACGTTATTTATCAATTTAACTCTAGAATTAAAGGATATACAACGAGAAACAACGTTTGACAACCTTTAAACAGTTTTAATAACTATCTCAAAAATTGTCGCTCTGATGCAAACAACTGCTGAGTTATCTACTCGAATTTGTTGAACAAAACGACTTACGTATTTTAAGCATGCTAACCTTTAGCCCGGTAAGCAAATTAAAAAAAAACGCAATATGTAGGCTACACGAGAAAGGAGCCGTCGAGTAACCAAAACAAATGCGTTAAACAAATTCGTACACGTTATTTATCAATTTATTTCTAGAATTAAAGGATATACAACGAGAAACAACGTTTGACAACCTTTAAACAGTTTTAATAACTATCTCAAAAATAATCGCTCTGATGGAAACAACTGCTGAGTTATCTACTCAAATTTGTTGAACAAAACGACTTACGTATTTTAAGCATGCTAACCTTTAGCCCGGTAAGCAAATTAAAAAAAAAAAACGCAATATGTAGGCTACACGAGAAAGGAGCCGTCGAGTAACCAAAACAAATGCGTTAAACAAATTCGTACACGTTATTTATAAATTTAACTCTAGAAATAAAGGATATACAACGAGAAACATCGTTTGACAACCTTTAAATAGTTTTAATAACTATCTCAAAAATTGTCGCTCTGATGCAAACAACTGCTGAGTTATCTACTCAAATTTGTTGAACAAAACGACTTACGTATTTAAGCATGCTAACCTTTAGCACGGTAAGAAAATTAAAAAAAAAAAACGCAATATGTAGGCTACACGAGAAAGGAGCCGTCGAGTAACCAAAACAAATGCGTTAAACAAATTCGTACACGTTATTTATCAATTTAACTCTAGAATTAAAGGATATACAACGAGAAACAACGTTTGACAACCTTTAAACAGTTTTAATAACTATCTCAAAAATTATCGCTCTGATGGAAACAACTGCTGAGTTATCTACTCAAATTTGTTGAACAAAACGACTTACGTATTTTAAGCATGCTAACCTTTAGCCCGGTAAGCAAATTAAAAAAAACGCAATATGTAGGCTACACGAGAAAGGAGCCGTCGAGTAACCAAAACAAATGCGTTAAACAAATTCGTACACGTTATTTATCACTTTAACTCTAGAATTAAAGGATATACAACGAGAAACAACGTTTGACAACCTTTAAACAGTTTTAATAACTATCTCAAAAATTGTCGCTCTGATGCAAACAACTGCTGAGTTATCTACTCAAATTTGTTGAACAAAACGACTTACGTATTTTAAGCATGCTAACCTTTAGCCCGGTAAGCAAATTAAAAAAAAAAACGCAATATGTAGGCTACACGAGAAAGGAGCCGTCGAGTAACCAAAACAAATGCGTTAAACAAATTCGTACACGTTATTTATCAATTTAGCTCTAGAGTTAAAGGATATACAACGAGAAACAACGTTTGACAACCTTTAAAAAGTTTTAATAACTATCTCAAAAATTATCGCTCTGATGGAAACAACTGCTGAGTTATCTACTCAAATTTGTTGAACAAAACGACTTACGAATTTTAAGCATGCTAACCTTTAGCCCGGTAAGCAAATTAAAAAAAACGCAATATGTAGGCTACACGAGAAAGGAGCCGTCGAGTAACCAAAACAAATGCGTTAAACAAATTCGTACACGTTATTTATCAATTTAACTCTAGAAATAAAGGATATACAACGAGAAACATCGTTTGACAACCTTTAAATAGTTTTAATAACTATCTCAAAAATTGTCGCTCTAATGCAAACAACTGCTGAGTTATCTACTCAAATTTGTTGAACAAAACGACTTACGTATTTTAAGCATGCTAACCTTTAGCCCGGTAAGCAAATTAAAAAAAAAACGCAATATGTAGGCTACACGAGAAAGGAGCCGTCGAGTAACCAAAACAAATGCGTTAAACAAATTCGTACACGTTATTTATCAATTTAACTCTAGAATTAAAGGATATACAACGAGAAACAACGTTTGACAACCTTTAAATAGTTTTAATAACTATCATAAAAATTATCGCTCTGATGGAAACAACTGCTGAGTTATCTACTCAAATTTGTTGAACAAAACGACTTACGTATTTTAAGCATGCTCTAACCTTTAGCCCGGTAAGCAAATTAAAAAAAAAACGCAATATGTAGGCTCCACGAGAAAGGAGCCGTCGAGTAACCAAAACAAATGCGTTAAACAAATTCGTACACGTTATTTATCAATTTAACTCTAGAATTAAAGGATATACAACGAGAAACAACGTTTGACAACCTTTAAACAGTTTTAATAACTATCTCAAAAAGTGTCGCTCTGATGCAAACAACTGCTGAGTTATCTACTCAAATTTGTTGAACAAAACGACTTACGTATTTTAAGCATGCTAACCTTTAGCCCGGTAAGCAAATTAAAAAAAAACGCAATATGTCGGCTACACGAGAAAGGAGCCGTCGAGTAACCAAAACAAATGCGTTAAACAAATTCGTACACGTTATTTATCAATTTAACTCTAGAATTAAAGGATATACAACGAGAAACATCGTTTGACAACCTTTAAACTGTTTTAATAACTATCTCAAAAATTATCGCTCTGATGGAAAAAACTGCTGAGTTATCCACTCAAATATGTTGAACAAAACGACTTACGTATTTTAAGCATGCTAACATTTAGCCCGGTAAGCAAATTAAAAAAAAAACGCAATATGTAGGCTACACGAGAAAGGAGCCGTCGACTAACCAAAACAAATGCGTTAAACAAATTCGTACACGTTATTTATCAATTTAACTCTAGAATTAAAGGATATACAACGAGAAACAACGTTTGACAACCTTTAAACAGTTTTAATAACTATCTCAAAAATTATCGCTCTGATGGAAACAACTGCTGAGTTATCTACTCAAATTTGTTGAACAAAACGACTTACGTATTTTAAGCATGCTAACCTTTAGCCCGGTAAGCAAATTAAAAAAAAACGCAATATGTAGGCTACACGAGAAAGGAGCCGTCGAGTAACCAAAACAAATGCGTTAAACAAATTCGTACACGTTATTTATCAATTTAACTCTAGAATTAAAGGATATACAACGAGAAACAACGTTTGACAACCTTTAAACAGTTTTAATAACTATCTCAAAAATTATCGCTCTGATGGAAACAACTGCTGAGTTATCTACTCAAATTTGTTGAACAAAACGACTTACGTATTTTAAGCATGCTAACCTTTAGCCCGGTAAGCAAATTAAAAAAAAAACGCAATATGTAGGCTACACGAGAAAGGAGCCGTCGAGTAACCAAAACAAATGCGCTAAACAAATTCGTACACGTTATTTATCAATTTAACTCTAGAAATAAAGGATATACAACGAGAAACATCGTTTGACAACCTTTAAATAGTTTTAATAACTATCTCAAAAATTGTCGCTCTGATGCAAACAACTGCTGAGTTATCTACTCAAATTTGTTGAACAAAACGACTTACGTATTTTAAGCATGCTAACCTTTAGCCCGGTAAGCAAATTAAAAAAAAAAACGCAATATGTAGGCTACGCGAGAAAGGAGCCGTCGAGTAACCAAAACAAATGCGTTAAACAAATTCGTACACGTTATTTATCAATTAAACTCTAGAATTAAAGGATATACAACGAGAAACAACGTTTGACAACCTTTAAACAGTTTTAATAACTATCTCAAAAATTATCGCTCTGATGGAAACAACTGCTGAGTTATCTACTCAAATTTGTTGAACAAAACGACTTACGTATTTAAGCATGCTAACCTTTAGCACGGTAAGCAAATTAAAAAAAAAAACGCAATATGTAGGCTACACGAGAAAGGAGCCGTCGAGTAACCAAAACAAATGCGTTAAACAAATTCGTACACGTTATTTATCAATTTAACTCTAGAATTAAAGGATATACAACGAAAAACAACGTTTGACAACCTTTAAACAGTTTTAATAACTATCTCAAAAATTGTCGCTCTGATGCAAACAACTGCTGAGTTATCTACTCAAATTTGTTGAACAAAACGACTTACGTATTTTAAGCATGCTAACCTTTAGCCCGGTAAGCAAATTAAAAAAAAAACGCAATATGTAGGCTACACGAGAAAGGAGCCGTCGAGTAACCAAAACAAATGCGTTAAACAAATTCGTACACGTTATTTATCAATTTAACTCTAGAATTAAAGGATATACAACGAAAAACAACGTTTGACAACCTTTAAACAGTTTTAATAACTATCTCAAAAATTATCGCTCTGATGGAAACAACTGCTGAGTTATCTACTTAAATTTGTTGAACAAAACGACTTACGTATTTTAAGCATGCTAACCTTTAGCCCGGTAAGCAAATTTAAAAAAAAACGCAATATGTAGGCTACACGAGAAAGGAGCCGTCGAGTAACCAAAACAAATGCGTTAAACAAATTTGTACACGTTATTTATCAATTTAACTCTAGAATTAAAGGATATACAACGAGAAACAACGTTTGACAACCTTTAAACAGTTTTAATAACTATCTCAAAAATTATCGCTCTGATGGAAACAACTGCTGAGTTATCTACTCAAATTTGTTGAACAAAACGACTTACGTATTTTAAGCATGCTAACCTTTAGCCCGGTAAGCAAATTAAAAAAAAACGCAATATGTAGGCTACACGAGAAAGGAGCCGTCGAGTAACCAAAACAAATGCGTTAAACAAATTCGTACACGTTATTTATCAATTTAACTCTAGAATTAAAGGATATACAACGAGAAACAACGTTTGACAACCTTTAAACAGTTTTAATAACTATCTCAAAAATTATGGCTCTGATGGAAACAACTGCTGAGTTATCTACTCAAATTTGTTGAACAAAACGACTTACGTATTTTAAGCATGCTAACCTTTAGCCCGGTAAGCAAATTAAAAAAAAAAACGCAATATGTAGGCTACACGAGAAAGGAGCCGTCGAGTAACCAAAACAAATGCGTTAAACAAATTCGTACACGTTATTTATCAATTTAACTCTAGAAATAAAGGATATACAACGAGAAACAACGTTTGACAACCTTTAAACAGTTTTAATAACTATCTCAAAAATTATGGCTCTGATGGAAACAACTGCTGAGTTATCTACTCAAATTTGTTGAACAAAACGACTTACGTATTTTAAGCATGCTAACCTTTAGCCCGGTAAGCAAATTTAAAAAAAAACGCAATATGTAGGCTACACGAGAAAGGAGCCGTCGAGTAACCAAAACAAATGCGTTAAACAAATTCGTACACGTTATTTATCAATTTAACTCTAGAATTAAAGGATATACAACGAGAAACAACGTTTGACAACCTTTAAACAGTTTTAATAACTATCTCAAAAAGTGTCGCTCTGATGCAAACTACTGCTGAGTTATCTACTCAAATTTGTTGAACAAAACGACTTACGTATTTTAAGCATGCTAACCTTTAGCCCGGTAAGCAAATTAAAAAAAAACGCAATATGTCGGCTACACGAGAAAGGAGCCGTCGAGTAACCAAAACAAATGCGTTAAACAAATTCGTACACGTTATTTATCAATTTAACTCTAGAATTAAAGGATATACAACGAGAAACATCGTTTGACAACCTTTAAACTGTTTTAATAACTATCTCAAAAATTATCGCTCTGATGGAAAAAACTGCTGAGTTATCCACTCAAATATGTTGAACAAAACGACTTACGTATTTTAAGCATGCTAACATTTAGCCCGGTAAGCAAATTAAAAAAAAAACGCAATATGTAGGCTACACGAGAAAGGAGCCGTCGACTAACCAAAACAAATGCGTTAAACAAATTCGTACACGTTATTTATCAATTTAACTCTAGAATTAAAGGATATACAACGAGAAACAACGTTTGACAACCTTTAAACAGTTTTAATAACTATCTCAAAAATTATCGCTCTGATGGAAACAACTGCTGAGTTATCTACTCAAATTTGTTGAACAAAACGACTTACGTATTTTAAGCATGCTAACCTTTAACCCGGTAAGCAAATTAAAAAAAAACGCAATATGTAGGCTACACGAGAAAGGAGCCGTCGAGTAACCAAAACAAATGCGTTAAACAAATTCGTACACGTTATTTATCAATTTAACTCTAGAATTAAAGGATATACAACGAGAAACAACGTTTGACAACCTTTAAACAGTTTTAATAACTATCTCAAAAATTATCGCTCTGATGGAAACAACTGCTGAGTTATCTACTCAAATTTGTTGAACAAAACGACTTACGTATTTTAAGCATGCTAACCTTTAGCCCGGTAAGCAAATTAAAAAAAAACGCAATATGTAGGCTACACGAGAAAGGAGCCGTCGAGTAACCAAAACAAATGCGCTAAACAAATCCGTACACGTTATTTATCAATTTAACTCTAGAAATAAAGGATATACAACGAGAAACATCGTTTGACAACCTTTAAATAGTTTTAATAACTATCTCAAAAATTGTCGCTCTGATGCAAACAACTGCTGAGTTATCTACTCAAATTTGTTGAACAAAACGACTTACGTATTTTAAGCATGCTAACCTTTAGCCCGGTAAGCAAATTAAAAAAAAAACGCAATATGTAGGCTACACGAGAAAGGAGCCGTCGAGTAACCAAAACAAATGCGTTAAACAAATTCGTACACGTTATTTATAAATTTAACTCTAGAATTAAAGGATATACAACGAGAAACAACGTTTGACAACCTTTAAACAGTTTTAATAACTATCTCAAAAATTATCGCTCTGATGGAAACAACTGCTGAGTTATCTACTCAAATTTGTTGAACAAAACGACTTACGTATTTTAAGCATGCTAACCTTTAGCCCGGTAAGCAAATTAAAAAAAAAACGCAATATGTAGGCTACGCGAGAAAGGAGCCGTCGAGTAACCAAAACAAATGCGTTAAACAAATTCGTACACGTTATTTATCAATTTAACTCTAGAATTAAAGGATATACAACGAGAAACAACGTTTGACAACCTTTAAACAGTTTTAATAACTATCTCAAAAATTATCGCTCTGATGGAAACAACTGCTGAGTTATCTACTCAAATTTGTTGAACAAAACGACTTACGTATTTAAGCATGCTAACCTTTAGCACGGTAAGCAAATTAAAAAAAAAAACGCAATATGTAGGCTACACGAGAAAGGAGCCGTCGAGTAACCAAAACAAATGCGTTAAACAAATTCGTACACGTTATTTATCAATTTAACTCTAGAATTAAAGGATATACAACGAAAAACAACGTTTGACAACCTTTAAACAGTTTTAATAACTATCTCAAAAATTGTCGCTCTGATGCAAACAACTGCTGAGTTATCTACTCAAATTTGTTGAACAAAACGACTTACGTATTTTAAGCATGCTAACCTTTAGCCCGGTAAGCAAATTAAAAAAAAAAACGCAATATGTAGGCTACACGAGAAAGGAGCCGTCGAGTAACCAAAACAAATGCGTTAAACAAATTCGTACACGTTATTTATCAATTTAACTCTAGAATTAAAGGATATACAACGAAAAACAACGTTTGACAACCTTTAAACAGTTTTAATAACTATCTCAAAAATTATCGCTCTGATGGAAACAACTGCTGAGTTATCTACTTAAATTTGTTGAACAAAACGACTTACGTATTTTAAGCATGCTAACCTTTAGCCAGGTAAGCAAATTTAAAAAAAAAACGCAATATGTAGGCTACACGAGAAAGGAGCCGTCGAGTAACCAAAACAAATGCGTTAAACAAATTTGTACACGTTATTTATCAATTTAACTCTAGAATTAAAGGATATACAACGAGAAACAACGTTTGACAACCTTTAAACAGTTTTAATAACTATCTCAAAAATTATCGCTCTGATGGAAACAACTGCTGAGTTATCTACTCAAATTTGTTGAACAAAACGACTTACGTATTTTAAGCATGCTAACCTTTAGCCCGGTAAGCAAATTAAAAAAAAACGCAATATGTAGGCTACACGAGAAAGGAGCCGTCGAGTAACCAAAACAAATGCGTTAAACAAATTCGTACACGTTATTTATCAATTTAACTCTAGAATTAAAGGATATACAACGAGAAACAACGTTTGACAACCTTTAAACAGTTTTAATAACTATCTGAAAAATTATCGCTCTGATGGAAACAACTGCTGAGTTATCTACTCAAATTTGTTGAACAAAACGACTTACATATTTTAAGCATGCTAACCTTTAGCCCGGTAAGCAAATTAAAAAAAAACGCAATATGTAGGCTACACGAGAAAGGAGCCGTCGAGTAACCAAAACAAATGCGTTAAACAAATTCGTACACGTTATTTATCAATTTAACTCTAGAAACAAAGGATATACAACGAGAAACAACGTTTGACAACCTTTAAACAGTTTTAATAACTATCTGAAAAATTATCGCTCTGATGGAAACAACTGCTGAGTTATCTACTCAAATTTGTTGAACAAAACGACTTACGTATTTTAAGCATGCTAACCTTTAGCCCGGTAAGCAAATTTAAAAAAAAAAGGCAATATGTAGGCTACACGAGAAAGGAGCCGTCGAGTAACCAAAACAAATGCGTTAAACAAATTCGTACACGTTATTTATCAATTTAACTCTAGAATTAAAGGATATACAACGAGAAACAACGTTTGGCAACCTTTAAACAGTTTTAATAACTATCTCAACAATTGTCGCTCTCATGCAAACAACTGCTGAGTTATCTACTCAAATTTGTTGAACAAAACGACTTACGTATTTTAAGCATGCTAATCTTTAGCCCGGTAAGCAAATTAAAAAAAAAACGCAATATGTAGGCTACACGAGAAAGGAGCCGTCGAGTAACCAAAACAAATGCGTTAAACAAATTCGTATACGTTATTTATCAATTTAACTCTAGAATTAAAGGATATACAACGAGAAACGTCGTTTGACAACCTTTAAATAGTTTTAATAACTATTTCAAAAATTATCGCTCTGATGGAAACAACTGCTGAGTTATCTACTCAAATTTGTTGAACAAAACGACTTATGTATTTTAAGCATGCTAACCTTTAGCCCGGTAAGCAAATTAAAAAAAAAACGCAATATGTAGGCTACGCGAGAAAGGAGCCGTCGAGTAACCAAAACAAATGCGTTAAACAAATTCGTACACGTTATTTATCAATTTAACTGTAGAATTAAAGGATATACAACGAGAAACAACGTTTGACAACCTTTAAACAGTTTTAATAACTATCTCAAAAATTATCGCTCTGATGGAAACAACTGCTGAGTTATCTACTCAAATTTGTTGAACAAAACGACATACGTATTTTAAGCATGCTAACCTTTAGCCCGGTAAGCAAATTAAAAAAAAAAACGCAATATGTTGGCTACACGAGAAAGGAGCCGTCGAGTAACCAAAACAAATGCGTTAAACAAATTCGTACACGTTATTTATCAATTTAACTCTAGAAATAAAGGATATACAACGAGAAACAACGTTTGACAACCTTTAAACAGTTTTAATAACTATCTCAAAAATTGCCGCTCTGATGCAAACAAATGCTGAGTTATCTACTCAAATTTGTTGAACAAAACGACTTACGTATTTTAAGCATGCTAACCTTTAGCCCGGTAAGCAAATTAAAAAAAAAAAACGCAATATGTAGGCTACACGAGAAAGGAGCCGTCGAGTAACCAAAACAAATGCGTTAAACAAATTCGTACACGTTATTTATCAATTTAACTCTAGAATTAAAGGATATACAACGAGAAACAACGTTTGGCAACCTTTAAACAGTTTTAATAACTATCTCAAAAATTGTCGCTCTGATGCAAACAACTGCTGATTTATCTACTCGAATTTGTTGAACAAAACGACTTACGTATTTTAAGCATGCTAACCTTTAGCCCGGTAAGCAAATTAAAAAAAAAACGCAATATGTAGGCTACACGAGAAAGGAGCCGTCGAGTAACCAAAACAAATGCGTTAAACAAATTCGTACACGTTATTTATCAATTTAACTCTAGAATTAAAGGATATACAACGAGAAACAACGTTTGACAACCTTTAAACAGTTTTAATAATTATCTCAAAAATTATCGCTCTGATGGAAGCAACTGCTGAGTTATCTACTCAAATTTGTTGAACAAAACGACTTACATATTTTAAGCATGCTAACCTTTAGCCCGGTAAGCAAATTAAAAAAAAAACGCAATATGTAGGCTACACGAGAAAGGAGCCGTCGAGTAACAAAAACAAATGCGTTAAACAAATTCGTACACGTTATTTATCAATTAAACTCTAGAAATAAAGGATATACAACGAGAAACAACGTTTGACAACCTTTAAACAGTTTTAATAACTATCTCAAAAATTATGGCTCTGATGGAAACAACTGCTGAGTTATCTACTCAAATTTGTTGAACAAAACGACTTACGTATTTTAAGCATGCTAACCTTTAGCCCGGTAAGCAAATTAAAAAAAAAACGCAATATGTAGGCTACACGAGAAAGGAGCCGTCGAGTAACCAAAACAAATGCGATAAAAAAATTCGTACACGTTATTTATCAATTTAACTCTAGAAATAAAGGATATACAACGAGAAACATCGTTTGACAACCTTTAAATAGTTTTAATAACTATCTCAAAAATTGTCGCTCTGATGGAAACAACTGCTGAGTTATCTACTCAAATTTGTTGAACAAAACAACTTACGTATTTTAAGCATGCTAACCTTTAGCCCGGTAAGCAAATTAAAAAAAAAACGCAATATGTAGGCTACACGAGAAAGGAGCCGTCGAGTAACCAAAACAAATGCGTTAAACAAATTCGTACACGTTATTTATCAATTTAACTCTAGAATTAAAGGATATACAACGAGAAACAACGTTTGACAACCTTTAAATAGTTTTAATAACTATCTCAAAAATTATCGCTCTGATGGAAACAACTGCTGAGTTATCTACTCAAATTTGTTGAACAAAACGACTTACGTATTTTAAGCATGCTAACCTTTAGCCCGGTAAGCATATTAAAAAAAAAAACGCAATATGTAGGCTACACGAGAAGGGAGCCGTCGAGTAACCAAAACAAATGCGTTAAACAAATTCGTACACGTTATTTATCAATTTAACTCTAGAATTAAAGGATATACAACGAGAAACATCGTTTGACAACCTTTAAACAGTTTTAATAACTATCTCAAAAATAATCGCTCTGATGGAAACAACTGCTGAGTTATCCACTCAAATTTGTTGAACAAAACGACTTACGTATTTTAAGCATGCTAACCTTTAGCCCGGTAAGCAAATTAAAAAAAAAAAAACGCAATATGTAGGCTACACGAGAAAGGAGCCGTCGAGTAACCAAAACAAATGCGTTAAACAAATTCGTACACGTTATTTATTAATTTAACTCTAGAATTAAAGGATATACAACGACAAACAACGTTTGACAACCTTTAAACAGTTTTAATAACTATCTCAAAAATTATCGCTCTGATGGAAACAACTGCTGAGTTATCTACTCAAATTTGTTGAACAAAACGACTTACGTATTTTAAGCATGCTAACCTTTAGCCCGGTAAGCAAATTAAAAAAAAACGCAATATGTAGGCTACACGAGAAAGGAGCCGTCGAGTAACCAAAACAAATGCGTTAAACAAATTCGTACACGTTATTTATCAATTTAACTCTAGAATTAAAAGAAAAACAACGAGAAACAACGTTTGACAACCTTTAAATAGTTTTAATAACTGTCTCAAAAATTATCGCTATGATGGAAACAACTGCTGAGTTATCTACTCAAATTTGTTGAACAAAACGACTTACGTATTTTAAGCATGCTAACCTTTAGCCCGGTAAGCAAATTAAAAAAAAAAACGCAATATGTAGGCTACACGAGAAAGGAGCCGTCGAGTAACCAAAACAAATACGTTAAACAAATTCGTACACGTTATTTATCAATTTAACTCTAGAAATAAAGGATATACAACGAGAAACATCGTTTGACAACCTTTAAATAGTTTTAATAAATATCTCAAAAATTGTCGCTCTGATGCAAACAACTGCTGAGTTATCTACTCAAATTTGTTGAACAAAAAGACTTACGTATTTTAAGCATGCTAACCTTTAGCCCGGTAAGCAAATTAAAAAAAAGACGCAATATGTAGGCTACACGAGAAAGGAGCCGTCGAGTAACCAAAACAAATACGTTAAACAAATTCGTACACGTTATTTATCAATTTAACTCTAGAATTAAAGGATATACAACGAGAAACAACGTTTGACAACCTTTAAACAGTTTTAATAATTATCTCAAAAATTATCGCTCTGATGGAAACAACTGCTGAGTTATCTACTCAAATTTGTTGAACAAAACGACTTACGTATTTTAAGCATGCTAACCTTTAGCCCGGTAAGCAAATTAAAAAAAAAAAACGCAATATGTAGGCTACACGAGAAAGGAGCCGTCGAGTAACCAAAACAAATGCGTTAAACAAATTCGTACACGTTATTTATCAATTTAACTCTAGAATTAAAGGATATACAACGAGAAACAACGTTTGACAACCTTTAAACAGTTTTAATAACTATCTCAAAAATTATCGCTCTGATGGAAACAACTGCTGATTATCTACTCAAATTTGTTGAACAAAACGACTTACGTATTTTAAGCATGCTAACCTTTAGCCCGGTAAGCAAATTAAAAAAAAAACGCAATATGTAGGCTACACGAGAAAGGAGCCGTCGAGTAACCAAAACAAATGCGTTAAACAAATTCGTACACGTTATTTATCAATTTAACTCTAGAATTAAAGGATATACAACGAGAAACAACGTTTGACAACCTTTAAACAGTTTTAATAACTATCTCAAAAATTGTCGCTCTGATGCAAACAACTGCTGAGTTATCTACTCAAATTTGTTGAACAAAACGACTTACGTATTTTAAGCATGCTAACCTTTAGCCCGGTAAGCAAATTAAAAAAAAAAACGCAATATGTAGGCTACACGAGAAAGGAGCCGTCGAGTAACCAAAACAAATGCGTTAAACAAATTCGTACACGTTATTTATCAATTTAACTCTAGAATTAAAGGATATACAACGAGAAACAACGTTTGACAACCTTTAAACAGTTTTAATAACTATCTCAAAAATTATCGCTCTGATGGAAACAACTGCTGAGTTATCTACTCAAATTTGTTGAACAAAAGGACTTACGTATTTTAAGCATGCTAACCTTTAGCCCGGTAAGCAAATTAAAAAAAAAAGTCGCAATATGTAGGCTACACGAGAAAGGAGCCATCGAGTAACCAAATCAAATGCGTTAAACAAATTCGTACACGTTATTTATCAATTTAACTCTAGAAATAAAGGATATACAACGAGAAACATCGTTTGACAACCTTTAAATAGTTTTAATAACTATCTCAAAAATTGTCGCTCTGATGCAAACAACTGCTGAGTTATCTACTCAAATTTGTTGAACAAAACGACTTACGTATTTTAAGCATGCTAACGTTTAGCCCGGTAAGCAAATTAAAAAAAAAACGCAATATGTAGGCTACACGAGAAAGGAGCCGTCGAGTAACCAAAACAAATGCGTTAAACAAATTCGTACACGTTATTTATCAATTTAACTCTAGAATTAAAGGATATACAACGAGAAACAACGTTTGACAACCTTTAAACAGTTTTAATAACTATCTCAAAAATTGTCGCTCTGATGCAAACAACTGCTGAGTTATCTACTAAAATTTGTTGAACAAAACGACTTACGTATTTTAAGCATGCTAACCTTTAGCCCGGTAAGCAAATTAAAAAAAACGCAATATGTAGGCTACACGAGAAAGGAGCCGTCGAGTAACCAAAACAAATGCGTTAAACAAATTCGTACACGTTATTTATCAATTTAACTCTAGAATTAAAGGATATACAACGAGAAAGAACGTTTGACAACCTTTAAATAGTTTTAATAACTATCTCAAAAATGATCGCTCTGATGGAAACAACTGCTGAGTTATCTACTCAAATTTGTTGAACAAAACGACTTACGTATTTTAAGCATGCTAACCTTTAGCCCGGTAAGCAAAATGCTAACCTTTAGCCCGGTAAGCAAATTAAAAAAAAAAACGCAATATGTAGGCTACACGAGAAAGGAGCCGTCGAGTAACCAAAATAAATGCGTTAAACAAATTCTTACACGTTATTTGTCAATTTAACTCTAGAATTAAAGGATATACAACGAGAAACAACGTTTGACAACCTTTAAACAGTTTTAAAAACTATCTCAAAAATTATGGCTCTGATGGAAACAACTGCTGAGTTATCTACTCAAATTTGTTGAACAAAACGACTTACGTATTTTAAGCATGCTAACCTTTATCCCGGTAAGCAAATTAAAAAAAAAACGCAATATGTAGGCTACACGAGAAAGGAGCCGTCGAGTAACCAAAACAAATGCGTTAAACAAATTCGTACACGTTATTTATCAATTTAACTCTAGAATTAAAGGATATACAACGAGAAACAACGTTTGACAACCTTTAAACAGTTTTAATAACTATCTCAAAAATTGTCGCTCTGATGCAAACAACTGCTGAGTTATCTACTCAAATTTGTTGAACAAAACGACTTACGTATTTTAAGCATGCTAACCTTTAGCCCGGTAAGCAAATTAAAAAAAAAAACGCAATATGTAGGCTACACGAGAAAGGAGCCGTCGAGTAACCAAAACAAATGCGTTAAACAAATTCGTACACGTTATTTATCAATTTAACTCTAGAATTAAAGGATATACAACGAGAAACAACGTTTGACAACCTTTAAACAGTTTTAATAACTATCTCAAAAATTATCGCTCTGATGGAAACAACTGCTGAGTTATCTACTCAAATTTGTTGAACAAAAGGACTTACGTATTTTAAGCATGCTAACCTTTAGCCCGGTAAGCAAATTAAAAAAAAAGTCGCAATATGTAGGCTACACGAGAAAGGAGCCGTCGAGTAACCAAAACAAATGCGTTAAACAAATTCGTACACGTTATTTATCAATTTAACTCTAGAATTAAAGGATATACAACGAGAAACAACGTTTGACAACCTTTAAACAGTTTTAATAACTATCTCAAAAATTATCGCTCTGATGGAAACAACTGCTGAGTTATCTACTCAAATTTGTTGAACAAAACGACTTACGTATTTTAAGCATGCTAACGTTTAGCCCGGTAAGCAAATTAAAAAAAAAACGCAATATGTAGGCTACACGAGAAAGGAGCCGTCGAGTAACCAAAACAAATGCGTTAAACAAATTCGTACACGTTATTTATCAATTTAACTCTAGAATTAAAGGATATACAACGAGAAACAACGTTTGACAACCTTTAAACAGTTTTAATAACTATCTCAAAAATTGTCGCTCTGATGCAAACAACTGCTGAGTTATCTACTAAAATTTGTTGAACAAAACGACTTACGTATTTTAAGCATGCTAACCTTTAGCCCGGTAAGCAAATTAAAAAAAACGCAATATGTAGGCTACACGAGAAAGGAGCCGTCGAGTAACCAAAACAAATGCGTTAAACAAATTCGTACACGTTATTTATCAATTTAACTCTAGAATTAAAGGATATACAACGAGAAAGAACGTTTGACAACCTTTAAATAGTTTTAATAACTATCTCAAAAATGATCGCTCTGATGGAAACAACTGCTGAGTTATCTACTCAAATTTGTTGAACAAAACGACTTACGTATTTTAAGCATGCTAACCTTTAGCCCGGTAAGCAAAATGCTAACCTTTAGCCCGGTAAGCAAATTAAAAAAAAAAACGCAATATGTAGGCTACACGAGAAAGGAGCCGTCGAGTAACCAAAATAAATGCGTTAAACAAATTCTTACACGTTATTTGTCAATTTAACTCTAGAATTAAAGGATATACAACGAGAAACAACGTTTGACAACCTTTAAACAGTTTTAATAACTATCTCAAAAATTATCGCTCTGATGGAAACAACTGCTGAGTTATCTACTCAAATTTGTTGAACAAAACGACTTACGTATTTTAAGCATGCTAACGTTTAGCCCGGTAAGCAAATTAAAAAAAAAAACGCAATATGTAGGCTACACGAGAAAGGAGCCGTCGAGTAACCAAAACAAATGCGTTAAACAAATTCGTACACGTTATTTATCAATTTAACTCTAGAATTAAAGGATATACAACGAGAAACAACGTTTGACAACCTTTAAATAGTTTTAATAACTATCTCAAAAGTGATCGCTCTGATGGAAACAACTGCTGAGTTATCTACGCAAATTTGTTGAACAAAACGACTTACGTATTTTAAGCATGCTAACCTTTAGCCCGGTAAGCAAATTAAAAAAAAACGCAATATGTAGGCTACACGAGAAAGGAGCCGTCGTGTAACCAAAACAAATGCGTTAAACAAATTCGTACACGTTATTTATCAATTTAACTCTAGAATTAAAGGATATACAACGAGAAACAACGTTTGACAACCTTTAAACAGTTTTAATAACTATCTCAAAAATTATCGCTCTGATGGAAACAACTGCTGAGTTATCTACTCAAATTTGTTGAACAAAACGACTTACGTATTTTAAGCATGCTAACCTTTAGCCCGGTAAGCAAATTAAGAAAAAAACGCAATATGTAGGCTACACGAGAAAGGAGCCGTCGAGTAACCAAAACAAATGCGTTAAACAAATTGGTACACGTTATTTATCAACTTAACTCTAGAATTAAAGGATATACAACGAGAAACAACGTTTGACAACCTTTAAACAGTTTTAATAACTATCTCAAAAATTATCGCTCTGATGAAAACAACTGCTGAGTTATCTACTCAAATTTGTTGAACAAAACGACTTACGTATTTTAAGCATGCTAACCTTTAGCCCGGTAAGCAAATTAAAAAAAAAACGCAATATGTAGGCTACACGAGGAAGGAGCCGTCGAGTAACCAAAACAACTGCGTTAAACAAATTCGTACACGTTATTTATCAATTTAACTCTAGAATTAAAGGATATACAACGAGAAACAACGTTTGACAACCTTTAAACAGTTTTAATAACTATCTCAAAAATTGTCGCTCTGATGCAAACAACTGCTGAGTTATCTACTCAAATTTGTTGAACAAAACGACTTACGTATTTTAAGCATGCTAACCTTTAGCCCGGTAAGCAAATTAAAAAAAAAACGTAATATGTAGGCTACACGAGAAAGGAGCCGTCGAGTAACCAAAACAAATGCGTTAAACAAATTCTTACACGTTATTTATCAATTTAACTCTAGAATTAAAGGATATACAACGAGAAACAACGTTTGACAACCTTTAAACAGTTTTAATAACTATCTCAAAAATTATCGCTCTGATGGAAACAACTGCTGACTTATCTACTCAAATTTGTTGAACAAAACGACTTACGTATTTTAAGCATGCTAACCTTTAGCCCGGTAAGCAAATTAAAAAAAAACGCAATATGTAGGCTACACGAGAAAGGAGCCGTCGAGTAAACAAAACAAATGCGTTAAACTAATTCGTACACGTTATTTATCAATTTAACTCTAGAATTAAAGGATATACAACGAGAAACAACGTTTGACAACCTTTAAACAGTTTTAATAACTATCTCAAAAATTGTCGCTCTGATGCAAACAACTGCTGAGTTATCTACTCAAATTTGTTGAACAAAACGACTTACGTATTTTAAGCATGCTAACCTTTAGCCCGGTAAGCAAATTAAAAAAAAAAACGCAATATGTAGGCTACACGAGAAAGGAGCCGTCGAGTAACCAAAACAAATGCGTTAAACAAATTCGTACACGTTATTTATCAATTTAACTCTAGAATTAAAGGATATACAACGAGAAACAACGTTTGACAACCTTTAAACAGTTTTAATAACTATCTCAAAAATTGTCGCTCTGATGCAAACAACTGCTGAGTTATCTACTCAAATTTGTTGAACAAAACGACTTACGTATTTTAAGCATGCTAACCTTTAGCCCGGTAAGCAAATTAAAAAAAAAAACGCAATATGTAGGCTACACGAGAAAGGAGCCGTCGAGTAACCAAAACAAATGCGTTAAACAAATTCGTACACGTTATTTATCAATTTAACTCTAGAATTAAAGGATATACAACGAGAAACAACGTTTGACAACCTTTAAACAGTTTTAATAACTATCTCAAAAATTATCGCTCTGATGGAAACAACTGCTGAGTTATCTACTCAAATTTGTTGAACAAAAGGACTTACGTATTTTAAGCATGCTAACCTTTAGCCCGGTAAGCAAATTAAAAAAAAAAGTCGCAATATGTAGGCTACACGAGAAAGGAGCCATCGAGTAACCAAATCAAATGCGTTAAACAAATTCGTACACGTTATTTATCAATTTAACTCTAGAAATAAAGGATATACAACGAGAAACATCGTTTGACAACCTTTAAATAGTTTTAATAACTATCTCAAAAATTGTCGCTCTGATGCAAACAACTGCTGAGTTATCTACTCAAATTTGTTGAACAAAACGACTTACGTATTTTAAGCATGCTAACGTTTAGCCCGGTAAGCAAATTAAAAAAAAAAACGCAATATGTAGGCTACACGAGAAAGGAGCCGTCGAGTAACCAAAACAAATGCGTTAAACAAATTCGTACACGTTATTTATCAATTTAACTCTAGAATTAAAGGATATACAACGAGAAACAACGTTTGACAACCTTTAAACAGTTTTAATAACTATCTCAAAAATTGTCGCTCTGATGCAAACAACTGCTGAGTTATCTACTAAAATTTGTTGAACAAAACGACTTACGTATTTTAAGCATGCTAACCTTTAGCCCGGTAAGCAAATTAAAAAAAACGCAATATGTAGGCTACACGAGAAAGGAGCCGTCGAGTAACCAAAACAAATGCGTTAAACAAATTCGTACACGTTATTTATCAATTTAACTCTAGAATTAAAGGATATACAACGAGAAAGAACGTTTGACAACCTTTAAATAGTTTTAATAACTATCTCAAAAATGATCGCTCTGATGGAAACAACTGCTGAGTTATCTACTCAAATTTGTTGAACAAAACGACTTACGTATTTTAAGCATGCTAACCTTTAGCCCGGTAAGCAAAATGCTAACCTTTAGCCCGGTAAGCAAATTAAAAAAAAAAACGCAATATGTAGGCTACACGAGAAAGGAGCCGTCGAGTAACCAAAATAAATGCGTTAAACAAATTCTTACACGTTATTTGTCAATTTAACTCTAGAATTAAAGGATATACAACGAGAAACAACGTTTGACAACCTTTAAACAGTTTTAAAAACTATCTCAAAAATTATGGCTCTGATGGAAACAACTGCTGAGTTATCTACTCAAATTTGTTGAACAAAACGACTTACGTATTTTAAGCATGCTAACCTTTATCCCGGTAAGCAAATTAAAAAAAAAACGCAATATGTAGGCTACACGAGAAAGGAGCCGTCGAGTAACCAAAACAAATGCGTTAAACAAATTCGTACACGTTATTTATCAATTTAACTCTAGAATTAAAGGATATACAACGAGAAACAACGTTTGACAACCTTTAAACAGTTTTAATAACTATCTCAAAAATTGTCGCTCTGATGCAAACAACTGCTGAGTTATCTACTCAAATTTGTTGAACAAAACGACTTACGTATTTTAAGCATGCTAACCTTTAGCCCGGTAAGCAAATTAAAAAAAAAAACGCAATATGTAGGCTACACGAGAAAGGAGCCGTCGAGTAACCAAAACAAATGCGTTAAACAAATTCGTACACGTTATTTATCAATTTAACTCTAGAATTAAAGGATATACAACGAGAAACAACGTTTGACAACCTTTAAACAGTTTTAATAACTATCTCAAAAATTATCGCTCTGATGGAAACAACTGCTGAGTTATCTACTCAAATTTGTTGAACAAAAGGACTTACGTATTTTAAGCATGCTAACCTTTAGCCCGGTAAGCAAATTAAAAAAAAAGTCGCAATATGTAGGCTACACGAGAAAGGAGCCGTCGAGTAACCAAAACAAATGCGTTAAACAAATTCGTACACGTTATTTATCAATTTAACTCTAGAATTAAAGGATATACAACGAGAAACAACGTTTGACAACCTTTAAACAGTTTTAATAACTATCTCAAAAATTATCGCTCTGATGGAAACAACTGCTGAGTTATCTACTCAAATTTGTTGAACAAAACGACTTACGTATTTTAAGCATGCTAACGTTTAGCCCGGTAAGCAAATTAAAAAAAAAACGCAATATGTAGGCTACACGAGAAAGGAGCCGTCGAGTAACCAAAACAAATGCGTTAAACAAATTCGTACACGTTATTTATCAATTTAACTCTAGAATTAAAGGATATACAACGAGAAACAACGTTTGACAACCTTTAAACAGTTTTAATAACTATCTCAAAAATTGTCGCTCTGATGCAAACAACTGCTGAGTTATCTACTAAAATTTGTTGAACAAAACGACTTACGTATTTTAAGCATGCTAACCTTTAGCCCGGTAAGCAAATTAAAAAAAACGCAATATGTAGGCTACACGAGAAAGGAGCCGTCGAGTAACCAAAACAAATGCGTTAAACAAATTCGTACACGTTATTTATCAATTTAACTCTAGAATTAAAGGATATACAACGAGAAAGAACGTTTGACAACCTTTAAATAGTTTTAATAACTATCTCAAAAATGATCGCTCTGATGGAAACAACTGCTGAGTTATCTACTCAAATTTGTTGAACAAAACGACTTACGTATTTTAAGCATGCTAACCTTTAGCCCGGTAAGCAAAATGCTAACCTTTAGCCCGGTAAGCAAATTAAAAAAAAAAACGCAATATGTAGGCTACACGAGAAAGGAGCCGTCGAGTAACCAAAATAAATGCGTTAAACAAATTCTTACACGTTATTTGTCAATTTAACTCTAGAATTAAAGGATATACAACGAGAAACAACGTTTGACAACCTTTAAACAGTTTTAATAACTATCTCAAAAATTATCGCTCTGATGGAAACAACTGCTGAGTTATCTACTCAAATTTGTTGAACAAAACGACTTACGTATTTTAAGCATGCTAACGTTTAGCCCGGTAAGCAAATTAAAAAAAAAAACGCAATATGTAGGCTACACGAGAAAGGAGCCGTCGAGTAACCAAACCAAATGCGTTAAACAAATTCGTACACGTTATTTATCAATTTAACTCTAGAATTAAAGGATATACAACGAGAAACAACGTTTGACAACCTTTAAATAGTTTTAATAACTATCTCAAAAATGATCGCTCTGATGGAAACAACTGCTGAGTTATCTACTCAAATTTGTTGAACAAAACGACTTACGTATTTTAAGCATGCTAACCTTTAGCCCGGTAAGCAAATTAAAAAAAAACGCAATATGTAGGCTACACGAGAAAGGAGCCGTCGTGTAACCAAAACAAATGCGTTAAACAAATTCGTACACGTTATTTATCAATTTAACTCTAGAATTAAAGGATATACAACGAGAAACAACGTTTGACAACCTTTAAACAGTTTTAATAACTATCTCAAAAATTATCGCTCTGATGGAAACAACTGCTGAGTTATCTACTCAAATTTGTTGAACAAAACGACTTACGTATTTTAAGCATGCTAACCTTTAGCCCGGTAAGCAAATTAAGAAAAAAACGCAATATGTAGGCTACACGAGAAAGGAGCCGTCGAGTAACCAAAACAAATGCGTTAAACAAATTGGTACACGTTATTTATCAACTTAACTCTAGAATTAAAGGATATACAACGAGAAACAACGTTTGACAACCTTTAAACAGTTTTAATAACTATCTCAAAAATTATCGCTCTGATGAAAACAACTGCTGAGTTATCTACTCAAATTTGTTGAACAAAACGACTTACGTATTTTAAGCATGCTAACCTTTAGCCCGGTAAGCAAATTAAAAAAAAAACGCAATATGTAGGCTACACGAGGAAGGAGCCGTCGAGTAACCAAAACAAGCGTTAAACAAATTCGTACACGTTATTTATCAATTTAACTCTAGAATTAAAGGATATACAACGAGAAACAACGTTTGACAACCTTTAAACAGTTTTAATAACTATCTCAAAAATTGTCGCTCTGATGCAAACAACTGCTGAGTTATCTACTCAAATTTGTTGAACAAAACGACTTACGTATTTTAAGCATGCTAACCTTTAGCCCGGTAAGCAAATTAAAAAAAAAACGTAATATGTAGGCTACACGAGAAAGGAGCCGTCGAGTAACCAAAACAAATGCGTTAAACAAATTCTTACACGTTATTTATCAATTTAACTCTAGAATTAAAGGATATACAACGAGAAACAACGTTTGACAACCTTTAAACAGTTTTAATAACTATCTCAAAAATTATCGCTCTGATGGAAACAACTGCTGACTTATCTACTCAAATTTGTTGAACAAAACGACTTACGTATTTTAAGCATGCTAACCTTTAGCCCGGTAAGCAAATTAAAAAAAACGCAATATGTAGGCTACACGAGAAAGGAGCCGTCGAGTAAACAAAACAAATGCGTTAAACTAATTCGTACACGTTATTTATCAATTTAACTCTAGAATTAAAGGATATACAACGAGAAACAACGTTTGACAACCTTTAAACAGTTTTAATAACTATCTCAAAAATTATCGCTCTGATGGAAACAACTGCTCAAATTTGTTGAACAAAACGACTTACGTATTTTAAGCATGCTAACCTTTAGCCCGGTAAGCAAATTAAAAAAAAAAACGCAATATGTAGGCTACACGAGAAAGGAGCCGTCGAGTAACCAAAACAAATGCGTTAAACAAATTCGTACACGTTATTTATCAATTTAACTCTAGAATTAAATGATATACAACGAGAAACAACGTTTGACAACCTTTAAACAGTTTTAATAACTATCTCAAAAATTATCGCTCTGATGGAAACAACTGCTGAGTTATCTACTCAAATTTGTTGAACAAAACGACTTACGTATTTTAAGCATGCTAACCTTTAGCCCGGTAAGCAAATTAAAAAAAAAACGCAATATGTAGGCAACACGAGAAAGGAGCCGTCGAGTAACCAAAACAAATGCGTTAAACAAATTCGTACACGTTATTTATCAATTTAACTCTAGAATTAAAGGATATACAACGAGAAACAGCGTTTGACAACCTTTAAACAGTTTTAATAACTATCTCAAAAATTATCGCTCTGATGGAAACAACTGCTGAGTTATCTACTCAAATTTGTTGAACAAAACGACTTACGTATTTTAAGCATGCTAACCTTTAGCCCGGTAAGCAAATTAAAAAAAAAACGCAATATGTAGGCTACACGAGAAAGGAGCCGTCGAGTAACCAAAACAAATGCGTTAAACAAATTCGTACACGTTATTTATCAATTTAACTCTAGAATTAAAGGATATACAACGAGAAACAACGTTTGACAACCTTTAAACAGTTTTAATAACTATCTCAAAAATTGTCGCTCTGATGGAAACAACTGCTGAGTTATCTACTCAAATTTGTTGAACAAAACGACTTACGTATTTTAAGCATGCTAACCTTTAGCCCGGTAAGCAAATTAAAAAAAAACGCAATATGTAGGCTACACGAGAAAGGAGCCGTCGAGTAACCAAAACAAATGCGTTAAACAAATTCGTACACGTTATTTATCAATTTAGCTCTAGAAATAAAGGATATACAACGAGAAACATCGTTTGACAACCTTTAAATAGTTTTAATAACTATCTCAAAAATTGTCGCTCTGATGCAAACAACTGCTGAGTTATCTACTCAAATTTGTTGAACAAAACGACTTACGTATTTTAAGCATGCTAACCTTTAGCCCGGTAAGCAAATTAAAAAAAAAAACGCAATATGTAGGCTACACGAGAAAGGAGCTGTCGAGTAACCAAAACAAATGCGCTAAACAAATTCGTACACGTTATTTATCAATTTAACTCTAGAATTAAAGGATATACAACGAGAAACAACGTTTGACAACCTTTAAACAGTTTTAATAACTATCTCAAAAATTGTCGCTCTGATGCAAACAACTGCTGAGTTATCTACTCAAATTTGTTGAACAAAACGACTTACGTATTTTAAGCATGCTAACCTTTAGCCCGGTAAGCAAATTAAAAAAAAAACGCAATATGTAGGCTACACGAGAAAGGAGCCGTCGAGTAACCAAAACAAATGCGTTAAACAAATTCGTACACGTTATTTATCAATTTAACTCTAGAATTGAAGGATATACAACGAGAAACAACGTTTGTAAACCTTTAAATAGTTTTAATAACTATCTCAAAAATTATCGCTCTGATGGAAACAACTGCTGAGTTATCTACTCAAATTTGTTGAACAAAACGACTTACGTATTTTAAGCATGCTAACCTTTAGCCCGGTAAGCAAATTAAAAAAAAACGCAATATGTAGGCTACACGAGAAAGGAGCCGTCGAGTAACCAAAACAAATGCGTTAAACAAATTCGTACACGTTATTTATCAATTTAACTCTAGAAATAAAGGATATACAACGAGAAACATCGTTTGACAACCTTTAAATAGTTTTAATAACTATCTCAAAAATTGTCGCTCTGGTGCAAACAACTGCTGAGTTATCTACTCAAATTTGTTGAACAAAACGACTTACGTATTTTAAGCATGCTAACCTTTAGCCCGGTAAGCAAATTAAAAAAAAAACGCAATATGTAGGCTACACGAGAACGGAGCCGTCGAGTAACCAAAACAAATGCGTTAAACAAATTCGTACAGGTTATTTATCAATTTAACTCTAGAATTAAAGGATATACAACGAGAAACAACGTTTGACAACCTTTAAACAGTTTTAATAACTATCTCAAAAATTATCGCTCTGATGGAAACAACTGCTGAGTTACCTACTCAAATTTGTTGAACAAAACGGCTTACGTATTTTAAGCAAGCTAACCTTTAGCCCGGTAAGCAAATTAAAAAAAAAACGCAATATGTAGGCTACACGAGAACGGACACGTCGAGTAACCAAAACAAATGCGTTAAACAAATTCGTACACGTTATTTATCAATTTAACTCTAGAATTAAAGGATATACAACGAGAAACAACGTTTGACAACCTTTAAACAGTTTTAATAACTATCTCAAAAATTGTCGCTCTGATGGAAACAACTGCTGAGTTATCTACTCAAATTTGTTGAACAAAACGACTTACGTATTTTAAGCATGCTAACCTTTAGCCCGGTAAGCAAATTAAAAAAAAAACGCAATATGTAGGCTACAATAGAAAGGAGCCGTCGAGTAACCAAAACAAATGCGTTAAACAAATTCGTACACGTTATTTATCAATTTAACTCTAGAAATAAAGGATATACAACGAGAAACATCGTTTGACAACCTTTAAATAGTTTTAATAACTATCTCAAAAATTGTCGCTCTGATGCAAACAACTGCTGAGTTATCTACTCAAATTTGTTGGACAAAACGACTTACGTATTTTAAGCATGCTAACCTTTAGCCCGGTAAGCAAATTAAAAAAAAAACGCAATATGTAGGCTACACGAGAAAGGAGCTGTCGAGTAACCAAAACAAATGCGTTAATCAAATTCGTACACGTTATTTATCAATTTAACTCTAGAATTAAAGGATATACAACGAGAAACAACGTTTGACAGCCTTTAAACAGTTTTAATAACTACCTCAAAAATTGTCGCTCTGATGCAAACAACTGCTGAGTTATCTACTCAAATTTGTTGAACAAAACGACTTACGTATTTTAAGCATGCTAACCTTTAGCCCGGTAAGCAAATTAAAAAAAAAAAACGCAATATGTAGGCTACACGAGAAAGGAGCCGTCGAGTAACCAAAACAAATGCGTTAAACAAATTCGTACACGTTATTTATCAATTTAACTCTAGAATTAAAGGATATACAACGAGAAACAACGTTTGTAAACCTTTAAATAGTTTTAATAACTATCTCAAAAATTATCGCTCTGATGGAAACAACTGCTGAGTTATCTACTCAAATTTGTTGAACAAAACCACTTACGTATTTTAAGCATGCTAACCTTTAGCCCGGTAAGCAAATTAAAAAAAACGCAATATGTAGGCTACACGAGAAAGGAGCCGTCGAGTAACCAAAACAAATGCGTTAAACAAATTCGTACACGTTATTTATCAATTTAACTCTAGAATTAAAGGATATACAACGAGAAACAACGTTTGACATCCTTTAAACAGTTTTAATAACTATCTCAAAAATTATCGCTCTGATGCAAACAACTGCTGAGTTATCTACTCAAATTTGTTGAACAAAACGACTTACGTATTTTAAGCATGCTAACCTTTAGCCCGGTAAGCAAATTAAAAAAAAAAAACGCAATATGTAGGCTACACGAGAAAGGAGCCGTCGAGTAACCAAAACAAATGCGTTAAACAAATTCGTACACGTTATTTATCAATTTAACTCTAGAATTAAAGGATATACAACGAGAAACAACGTTTGACAACCTTTAAACAGTTTTAATAACTATCTCAAAAATTTTCGCTCTGATGCAAACAACTGCTGAGTTATCTACTCAAATTTGTTGAACAAAACGACTTACGTATTTTAAGCATGCTAACCTTTAGCCCGGTAAGCAAATTAAAAAAAAAAACGCAATATGTAGGCTACACGAGAAAGGAGCCGTCGAGTAACCAAAGCAAATGCGTTAAACAAATTCGTACACTTTATTTATCAATTTAACTCTAGAATTAAAGGATATACAACGAGAAACAACGTTTGACAACCTTTAAATAGTTTTAATAACTATCTCAAAAATTATCGCTCTGATGGAAACAACTGCTGAGTTATCTACTCAAATTTGTTGAACAAAACGACTTACGTATTTTAAGCATGCTAACCTTTAGCCCGGTAAGCAAATAAAAAAAAAACGCAATATGTAGGCTACACGAGAAAGGAGCCGTCGAGTAACCAAAACAAATGCGTTAAACAAATTCGTACACGTTATTTATCAATTTAACTTTAGAATTAAAGGATATACAACGAGAAACAACGTTTGACAACCTTTAAAAAGTTTTAATAACTATCTCAAAAATTATCGCTCTGATGGAAACAACTGCTGAGTTATCTACTCAAATTTGTTGAACAAAACGACTTACGTATTTTAAGCATGCTAACCTTTAGCCCGGTAAGCAAATTAAAAAAAAAACGCAATATGTAGGCTACACGAGAAAGGAGCCGTCGAGTAACCAAAACAAATGCGTTAAAAAAATTCGTACACGTTATTTATCAACTTAACTCTAGAATTAAAGGATATACAACGAGGAACAACGTTTGACAACCTTTAAACAGTTTTAATAACTATCTCAAAAATTATCGCTCTGATGGAAACAACTGCTGAGTTATCTACTCAAATTTGTTGAACAAAACGACTTACGTATTTTAAGCATGCTAACCTTTAGCCCGGTAAGCAAATTAAAAAAAAAACGCAATATGTAGGCTACACGAGGAAGGAGCCGTCGAGTAACCAAAACAACTGCGTTAAACAAATTCGTACACGTTATTTATCAATTTAACTCTAGAGTTAAAGGATATAGAACGAGAAACAACGTTTGACAACCTTTAAACAGTTTTAATAACTATCTCAAAAATTGTCGCTCTGATGCAAACAACTGCTGAGTTATCTACTCAAATTTGTTGAACAAAACGACTTACGTATTTTAAGCATGCTAACCTTTAGACCGGTAAGCAAATTAAAAAAAAACGCAATATGTAGGCTACACGAGAAAGGAGCCGTCGAGTAACCAAAACAAATGCGTTAAACAAATTCTTACCCGTTATTTATCAATTTGACTCTAGAATTAAAGGATATACAACGAGAAACAACGTTTGACAACTTTTAAACAGTTTTAATAACTATCTCAAAAATTATCGCTCTGATGGAAACAACTGCTGAGTTATCTACTCAAATTTGTTGAACAAAACGACTTACGTATTTTAAGCATGCTAACCTTTAGCCCGGTAAGCAAATTAAAAAAAAACGCAATATGTAGGCTACACGAGAAAGGAGCCATCGAGTAACCAAAACAAATGCGTTAAACAAATTCGTACACGTTATTTATCAATTTAACTCTAGAATTAAAGGATATACAACGAGAAACAACGTTTGACAACCTTTAAGCAGTTTTAATAACTATCTCAAAAATTATCGCTCTGATGGAAACAACTGCTGAGTTATCTACTCAAATTTGTTGAACAAAACGACTTACGTATTTTAAGCATGCTAACCTTTAGTAGCCCGGTAAGCAAATTAAAAAAAAAACGCAATATGTAGGCTACACGAGAAAGGAGCCGTCGAGTAACCAAAACAAATGCGTTAAACAAATTCGTACACGTTATTTATCAATCTAACTCTAGAATTAAAGGATATACAACGAGAAACAACGTTTGTAAACCTTTAAATAGTTTTAATAACTATCTCAAAAATTGTCGCTCTGATGCAAACAACTGCTGAGTTATCTACTCAAATTTGTTGAACAAAACGACTTACGTATTTTAAGCATGCTAACCTTTAGCCCGGTAAGCAAATTAAAAAAAAAACGCAATATGTAGGCTACACGAGAAAGGAGCTGTCGAGTAACCAAAACAAATGCGTTAAACAAATTCGTACACGTTATTTATCAATTTAACTCTAGAATTAAAGGATATACAACGAGAAACAACGTTTGACAACCTTTAAATAGTTTTAAACCCTATCTCAAAAATTGTCGCTCTGATGCAAACAACTGCTGAGTTATCTACTCAAATTTGTTGAACAAAACGACTTACGTATTTTAATCATGCTAACCTTTAGCCCGGTAAGCAAATTAAAAAAAAAAACGCAATATGTAGGCTACACGAGAAAGGAGCCGTCGAGTAACCAAAACAAATGCGTTAAACAAATTCGTACACGTTATTTATCAATTTAACTCTAGAATTAAAGGATATACAACGAGAAACAACGTTTGTAAACCTTTAAATAGTTTTAATAACTATCTCAAAAATTATCGCTCTGATGGAAACAACTGCTGAGTTATCTACTCAAATTTGTTGAACAAAACGACTTACGTATTTTAAGCATGCTAACCTTTAGCCCGGTAAGCAAATTAAAAAAAAAACGCATTATGTAGGCTACACGAGAAAGGAGCCGTCGAGTAACCAAAACAAATGCGTTAAACAAATTCGTACACGTTATTTATCAATTTAACTCTAGAAATAAAGGATATACAACGAGAAACATCGTGTGACAACCTTTAAATAGTTTTAATAACTATCTCAAAAATTGTCGCTCTGATGCAAACAACTTCTGAGTTATCTACTCAAATTTGTTGAACAAAACGACTTACGTATTTTAAGCATGCTAACCTTTAGCCCGGTAAGCAAATAAAAAAAAAACGCAATATGTAGGCTACACGAGAACGGAGACGTCGAGTAAACAAAACAACTGCGTTAAACAAATTCGTACACGTTATTTATCAATTTAACTCTAGAATTAAAGGATATACAACGAGAAACAACGTTTGACAACCTTTAAATAGTTTTAATAACTATCTCAAAAATTGTCGCTCTGATGCAAACAACTGCTGAGTTATCTACTCAAATTTGTTGAACAAAACGACTTACGTATTTTAAGCATGCTAACCTTTAGCCCGGTAAGCAAATTAAAAAAAAACGCAATATGTAGGCTACGCGAGAACGGAGACGTCGAGTAACCAAAACAACTGCGTTAAACAAATTCGTACACGTTATTTATTAATTTAACTCTAGAATTAAAGGATATACAACGAGAAACAACGTTTGACAACATTTAAATAGTTTTAATAACTATCTCAAAAATTGTCGCTCTGATGCAAACAACTGCTGAGTTATCTACTCAAATTTGTTGAACAAAACGACTTACGTATTTTAAGCATGCTAACCTTTAGCCCGGTAAGCAAATTAAAAAAAAAAATGCAATATGTAGGCTACACGAGAAAGGAGCCGTCGAGTAACCAAAACAAATGCGTTAAACAAATTCGTACACGTTATTTATCAACTTAACTCTAGAATTAAAGGATATACAACGAGAAACAACGTTTGACAACCTTTAAACAGTTTTAATAACTATCTCAAAAATTATCGCTCTGATGGAAACAACTGCTGTGTTATCTACTCAAATTTGTTGAACAAAACGACTTACGTATTTTAAGATGCTAACCTTTAGCCCGGTAAGCAAATTAAAAAAAAACGCAATATGTAGGCTACACGAGGAAGGAGCCGTCGAGTAACCAAAACAACTGCGTTAAACAAATTCGTACACGTTATTTATCAATTTAACTCTAGAATTAAAGGATATACAACGAGAAACAACGTTTGACAACCTTTAAACAGTTTTAATAACTATCTCAAAAATTGTCGCTCTGATGGAAACAACTGCTGAGTTATCTACTCAAATTTGTTGAACAACAAAAATTGTCGCTCTGATGCAAACAACTGCTGAGTTATCTACTCAAATTTGTTGAACAAAACGACTTACGTATTTTAAGCATGCTAACCTTTAGCCCGGTAAGCAAATTAAAAAAAAAACGCAATATGTAGGCTACACGAGAAAGGAGCCGTCGAGTAACCAAAACAAATGCGTTAAACAAATTCTTACACGTTATTTATCAATTTAACTCTAGAATTAAAGGATATACAACGAGAAACAACGTTTGACAACCTTTAAACAGTTTTAATAACTATCTCAAAAATTATCGCTCTGATGGAAACAACTGCTGAGTTATCTACTCAAATTTGTTGAACAAAACGACTTACGTATTTTAAGCATGCTAACCTTTAGCCCGGTAAGCAAATTAAAAAAAAAAAACGCAATATGTAGGCTACACGAGAGAGGAGCCGTCGAGTAACCAAAACAAATGCGTTAAACAAATTCGTACACGTTATTTATCAATTTAACTCTAGAATTAAAGGATATACAACGAGAAACAACGTTTGACAACCTTTAAACAGTTTTAATAACTATCTCAAAAATTATCGCTCTGATGAAAACAACTGCTGAGTTATCTACTCAAATTTGTTGAACAAAACGACTTACGTATTTTAAGCATGCTAACCTTTAGCCCGGTAAGCAAATTAAAAAAAAAAACGCAATATGTAGGCTACACGAGAAAGGAGCCGTCGAGTAACCAAAACAAATGCGTTAAACAAATTCGTACACGTTATTTATCAATTTAACTCTAGAATTAAAGGATATACAACGAGAAACAACGTTTGTAAACCTTTAAATAGTTTTAATAACTATCTCAAAAATTATCGCTCTGATGGAAACAACTGCTGAGTTATCTACTCAAATTTGTTGAACAAAACGACTTACGTATTTTAAGCATGCTAACCTTTAGCCCGGTAAGCAAATTAAAAAAAAAAACGCAATATGTAGGCTACACGAGAAAGGAGCCGTCGAGTAACCAAAACAAATGCGTTAAACAAATTCGTACACGTTATTTATCAATTTAACTCTAGAAATAAAGGATATACAACGAGAAACATCGTGTGACAACCTTTAAATAGTTTTAATAACTATCTCAAAAATTGTCGCTCTGATGCAAACAACTTCTGAGTTATCTACTCAAATTTGTTGAACAAAACGACTTACGTATTTTAAGCATGCTAACCTTTAGCCCGGTAAGCAAATTAAAAAAAAACGCAATATGTAGGCTACAAGAGAACGGAGACGTCGAGTAAACAAAACAACTGCGTTAAACAAATTCGTACACGTTATTTATCAATTTAACTCTAGAATTAAAGGATATACAACGAGAAACAACGTTTGACAACCTTTAAATAGTTTTAATAACTATCTCAAAAATTGCCGCTCTGATGCAAACAACTGCTGAGTTATCTACTCAAATTTGTTGAGCAAAACGACTTACGTATTTTAAGCATGCTAACCTTTAGCCCGGTAAGCAAATTAAAAAAAAACGCAATATGTAGGCTACACGAGAACGGAGACGTCGAGTAACCAAAACAACTGCGTTAAACAAATTCGTACACGTTATTTATCAATTTAACTCTAGAATTAAAGGATATACAACGAGAAACAACGTTTGACAACCTTTAAATAGTTTTAATAACTATTTCAAAAATTGTCGCTCTGATGCAAACAACTGCTGAGTTATCTACTCAAATTTGTTGAACAAAACGACTTACGTATTTTAAGCATGCTAACCTTTAGCCCGGTAAGCAAATTAAAAAAAAAACGCAATATGTAGGCTACACGAGAAAGGAGCCGTCGAGTAACCAAAACAAATGCGTTAAACAAATTCGTACACGTTATTTATCAATTTAACTCCAGAATTAAAGGATATACAACGAGAAACAACGTTTGACAACCTTTCAACAGTTTTAATAACTATCTCAAAAATTATCGCTCTGATGGAAACAACTGCTGAGTTATCTACTCAAATTTGTTGAACAAAACGACTTACGTATTTTAAGCATGCTAACCTTTAGCCCGGTAAGCAAATTAAAAAAAAAATGCAATATGTAGGCTACACGAGAAAGGAGCCGTCGAGTAACCAAAACAAATGCGTTAAACAAATTCGTACACGTTATTTATCAACTTAACTCTAGAATTAAAGGATATACAACGAGAAACAACGTTTAACAACCTTTAAACAGTTTTAATAACTATCTCAAAAATTATCGCTCTGATGGAAACAACTGCTGTGTTATCTACTCAAATTTGTTGAACAAAACGACTTACGTATTTTAAGCATGCTAACCTTTAGCCCGGTAAGCAAATTAAAAAAAAACGCAATATGTAGGCTACACGAGGAAGGAGCCGTCGAGTAACCAAAACAACTGCGTTAAACAAATTCGTACACGTTATTTATCAATTTAACTCTAGAATTAAAGGATATACAACGAGAAACAACGTTTGACAACCTTTAAACAGTTTTAATAACTATCTCAAAAATTGTCGCTCTGATGGAAACAACTGCTGAGTTATCTACTCAAATTTGTTGAACAACAAAAATTGTCGCTCTGATGCAAACAACTGCTGAGTTATCTACTCAAATTTGTTGAACAAAACGACTTACGTATTTTAAGCATGCTAACCTTTAGCCCGGTAAGCAAATTAAAAAAAAAACGCAATATGTAGGCTACACGAGAAAGGAGCCGTCGATTAACCAAAACAAATGCGTTAAACAAATTCTTACACGTTATTTATCAATTTAACTCTAGAATTAAAGGATATACAACGAGAAACAACGTTTGACAACCTTTAAACAGTTTTAATAACTATCTCAAAAATTATCGCTCTGATGGAAACAACTGCTGAGTTATCTACTCAAATTTGTTGAACAAAACGACTTACGTATTTTAAGCATGCTAACCTTTAGCCCGGTAAGCAAATTAAAAAAAAAACGCAATATGTAGGCTACACGAGAAAGGAGCCGTCGAGTAACCAAAACAAATGCGTTAAACAAATTCGTACACGTTATTTATCAATTTAACTCTAGAATTAAAGGATATACAACGAGAAACAACGTTTGACAACCTTTAAACAGTTTTAATAACTATCTCAAAAATTATCGCTCTGATGGAAACAACTGCTGAGTTATCTACTCAAATTTGTTGAACAAAACGACTTACGTATTTTAAGCATGCTAACCTTTAGCCCGGTAAGCAAATTAAAAAAAAAAAAACGCAATATGTAGGCTACACGAGAAAGGAGCCGTCGAGTAACCAAAACAAATGCGTTAAACAAATTCGTACACGTTATTTATCAATTTAACTCTAGAATTAAAGGATATACAACGAGAAACAACGTTTGACAACCTTTAAACAGTTTTAATAACTATCTCAAAAATTATCGCTCTGATGGAAACAACTGCTGAGTTATCTACTCAAATTTTTTGAACAAAACGACTTACGTATTTTAAGCATGCTAACCTTTAGCCCGGTAAGCAAATTAAAAAAAAAAAACGCAATATGTAGGCTACACGAGAAAGGAGCCGTCGAGTAACCAAAACAAATGCGTTAAACAAATTCGTACACGCTATTTATCAATTTAACTCTAGAATTAAAGGATATACAACGAGAAACAACGTTTGACAACATTTAAACTGTTTTAATAACTATCTCAAAAATTGTCGCTCTGATGGAAACAACTGCTGAGTTATCTACTCAAATTTGTTGAACAAAACGACTTACGTATTTTAAGCATGCTAACCTTTAGCCCGGTAAGCAAATTAAAAAAAAAAACGCAATATGTAGGCTACACGAGAAAGGAGCCGTCGAGTAACCAAAACAAATGCGTTAAACAAATTCGTACACGCTATTTATCAATTTAACTCTAGAATTAAAGGATATACAACGAGAAACAACGTTTGACAACATTTAAACAGTTTTAATAACTATCTCAAAAATTGTCGCTCTGATGGAAACAACTGCTGAGTTATCTACTCAAATTTGTTGAACAAAACGACTTACGTATTTTAAGCATGCTGACCTTTAGCCCGGTAAGCAAATTAAAAAAAAACGCAATATGTAGGCTCCACGAGAAAGGAGCCGTCGAGTAACCAAAACAAATGTGTTAAACAAATTCGTACACGCTATTTATCAATTTAACTCTAGAATTAAAGGATATACAACGAGAAACAACGTTTGACAACATTTAAACAGTTTTAATAACTATCTCAAAAATTGTCGCTCTGATGGAAACAACTGCTGAGTTATCTACTCAAATTTGTTGAACAAAACGACTTACGTATTTTAAGCATGCTAACCTTTAGCCCGGTAAGCAAATTAAAAAAAAAACGCAATATGTAGGCAACACGAGAAAGGAGCCGTCGAGTAACCAAAACAAATGCGTTAAACAAATTCTTACACGTTATTTATCAATTTAACTCTAGAATTAAAGGATATACAACGAGAAACAACGTTTGACAACCTTTAAACAGTTTTAATAACTATCTCAAAAATTATCGCTCTGATGGAAACAACTGCTGAGTTATCTACTCAAATTTGTTGAACAAAACGACTTACGTATTTTAAGCATGCTAACCTTTAGCCCGGTAAGCAAATTAAAAAAAAAACGCAATATGTAGGCTACACGAGAAAGGAGCCGTCGAGTAACCAAAACAAATGCGTTAAACAAATTCGTACACGTTATTTATCAATTTAGCTCTAGAATTAAAGGATATACAACGAGAAACAACGTTTGACAACCTTTAAACAGTTTTAATAACTATCTCAAAAATTATCGCTCTGATGGAAACAACTGCTGAGTTATCTACTCAAATTTGTTGAACAAAACGACTTACGTATTTTAAGCATGCTAACCTTTAGCCCGGTAAGCAAATTAAAAAAAAAAAACGCAATATGTAGGCTACACGAGAAAGGAGCCGTCGAGTAACCAAAACAAATGCGTTAAACAAATTCGTACACGTTATTTATCAATTTAACTCTAGAATTAAAGGATATACAACGAGAAACAGCGTTTGACAACCTTTAAACAGTTTTAATAACTATCTCAAAAATTATCGCTCTGATGGAAACAACTGCTGAGTTATCTACTCAAATTTGTTGAACAAAACGACTTACGTATTTTAAGCATGCTAACCTTTAGCCCGGTAAGCAAATTAAAAAAAAAAAACGCAATATGTAGGCTACACGAGAAAGGAGCCGTCGAGTAACCAAAACAAATGCGTTAAACAAATTCGTACACGCTATTTATCAATTTAACTCTAGAATTAAAGGATATACAACGAGAAACAACGTTTGACAACATTTAAACAGTTTTAATAACTATCTCAAAAATTGTCGCTCTGATGGAAACAACTGCTGAGTTATCTACTCAAATTTGTTGAACAAAACGACTTACGTATTTTAAGCATGCTAACCTTTAGCCCGGTAAGCAAATTAAAAAAAAAAACGCAATATGTAGGCTACACGAGAAAGGAGCCGTCGAGTAACCAAAACAAATGCGTTAAACAAATTCGTACACGTTATTTATCAATTTAACTCTAGAAATAAAGGATATACAACGAGAAACATCGTTTGACAACCTTTAAATAGTTTTAATAACTATCTCAAAAATTGTCGCTCTGATGCAAACAACTGCTGAGTTATCTACTCAAATTTGTTGAACAAAACGACTTACGTATTTTAAGCATGCTAACCTTTAGCCCGGTAAGCAAATTAAAAAAAAAACGCAATATGTAGGCTACACGAGAAAGGAGCTGTCGAGTAACCAAAACAAATGCGTTAAACAAATTCGTACACGTTATTTATCAATTTTACTCTAGAATTAAAGGATATACAACGAGAAACAACGTGTGACAACCTTTAAACAGTTTTAATAACTATCTCAAAAATTGTCGCTCTGATGCAAACAACTGCTGAGTTATCTACTCAAATTTGTTGATCAAAACGACTTACGTATTTTAAGCATGCTAACCTTTAGCCCGGTAAGCAAATTTAAAAAAAAACGCAATATGTAGGCTACACGAGAACGGAGCCGTCGAGTAACCAAAACAAATACGTTAAACAAATTCGTACACGTTTTTTATCAATTTAACTCTAGAATTAAAGGATATACATCGACAAACAACGTTTGACAACCTTTAAATAGTTTTAATAACTATCTCAAAAATTGTCGCTCTGATGCAAACAACTGCTGAGTTATCTACTCAAATTTGTAGAACAAAACGACTTACGTATTTTAAGCATGCTAACCTTTAGCCCGGTAAGCAAATTAAAAAAAAAAACGCAATATGTAGGCTACACGAGAACGGAGCCGTCGAGTAACCAACACAAATGCGTTAAACAAATTCGTACACGTTATTTATCAATTTAACTCTAGAATTAAAGGATATACAACGAGAAACAACGTTTGACAACCTTTAAACAGTTTTAATAACTATCTCAAAAATTGTCGCTCTGACGGAAACAACTGCTGAGTTATCTACTCAAATTTGTTGAACAAAACGACTTACGTATTTTAAGCATGCTAACCTTTAGCCCGGTAAGCAAATTAAAAAAAAACGCAATATGTAGGCTCCACGAGAAAGGAGCCGTCGAGTAACCAAAACAAATGCGTTAAACAAATTCGTACACGTTATTTATCAATTTAACTCTGTAATAAAGGATATACAACGAGAAACATCGTTTGACAACCTTTAAATAGTTTTAATAACTATCTCAAAAATTGTTGCTCTGATGCAAACAACTGCTGAGTTATCTACTCAAATTTGTTGAACAAAACGACTTACGTATTTTAAGCATCCTAACCTTTAGCCCGGTAAGCAAATTAAAAAAAAAACGCAATATGTAGGCTACACGAGAAAGGAGCTGTCGAGTAACCAAAACAAATGCGTTAAACAAATTCGTACACGTTATTTATCAATTTAACTCTAGAATTAAAGGATATACAACGAGAAACAACGTTTGACAACCTTTAAACAGTTTTAATAACTATCTCAAAAATTGTCGCTCTGATGCAAACAACTGCTGAGTTATCTACTCAAATTTGTTGAACAAAACGACTTACGTATTTTAAGCATGCTAACCTTTAGCCCGGTAAGCAAATTAAAAAAAAACGCAATATGTAGGCTACACGAGAAAGGAGCCGTCGAGTAACCAAAACAAATGCGTTAAACAAATTCGTACACGTTATTTATCAATTTAACTCTAGAATTAAAGGATATACAACGAGAAACAACGTTTGTAAACCTTTAAATAGTTTTAATAACTATCTCAAAAATTATAGCTCTGATGGAAACAACTGCTGAGTTATCTACTCCAATTTGTTGAACAAAACGACTTACGTATTTTAAGCATGCTAACCTTTAGCCCGGTAAGCAAATTAAAAAAAAACGCAATATGTAGGCTACACGAGAAAGGAGCCGTCGAGTAACCAAAACAAATGCGTTAAACAAATTCGTACACGTTATTTAAAAATTTAACTCTAGAAATAAAGGATATACAACGAGAAACATCGTTTGACAACCTTTAAATAGTTTTACTAACTATCTCAAAAATTGTCGCTCTGATGCAAACAACTGCTGAGTTATCTACTCAAATTTGTTGAACAAAACGACTTACGTATTTTAAGCATGCTAACCTTTAGCCCGGTTAGCAAATTAAAAAAAAAACGCAATATGTAGGCTACACGAGAACGGAGACGTCGAGTAACCAAAACAAATGCGTTAAACAAATTCGTATACGTTATTTATCAATTTAACTCTAGAATTAAAGGATATACAACGAGAAACAACGTTTGACAACCTTTAAACAGTTTTAATAACTATCTCAAAAATTATCGCTCTGATGGAAACAACTGCTGAGTTATCTACTCAAATTTGTTGAACAAAGCGACTTACGTATTTTAAGCATGCTAACCTTTAGCCCGGTAAGCAAATTAAAAAAAAAAAACGCAATATGTAGGCTACACGAGAAAGGAGCCGTCGAGAAACCAAAACAAATGCGTTAAACAAATTCGTACACGTTATTTATCAATTTAACTCTAGAATTAAAGGATATACAACGAGAAACAACGTTTGACAACCTTTAAACAGTTTTAATAACTATCTCAAAAATTGTCGCTCTGATGGAAACAACTGCTGAGTTATCTACTCAAATTTGTTGAACAAAACGACTTACGTATTTCAAGCATGCTAACCTTTAGCCCGGTAAGCAAATTAAAAAAAAAACGCAATATGTAGGCTACACGAGAGCGGAGACGTCGAGTAACCAAAACAAATGCGTTAAACAAATTCGTACACGTTATTTATCAATTTAACTCTAGAATTAAAGGATATACAACGAGAAACAAAGTTTGACAACCTTTAAACAGTTTTAATAACTATCTCAAAAATTATCGCTCTGATGGAAACAACTGCTGAGTTATCTACTCAAATTTGTTGAACAAAACGACTTACGTATTTTAAGCATGCTAACCTTTAGCCCGGTAAGCAAATTAAAAAAAAAAACGCAATATGTAGGCTACACGAGAAAGGAGCCGTCGAGAAACCAAAACAAATGCGTTAAACAAATTCGTACACGTTATTTATCAATTTAACTCTAGAATTAAAGGATATACAACGAGAAACAACGTTTGACAACCTTTAAACAGTTTTAATAACTATCTCAAAAATTGTCGCTCTGATGGAAACAACTGCTGAGTTATCTACTCAAATTTGTTGAACAAAACGACTTACGTATTTCAAGCATGCTAACCTTTAGCCCGGTAAGCAAATTAAAAAAAAACGCAATATGTAGGCTACACGAGAAAGGAGCCGTCGAGTAACCAAAACAAATGCGTTAAACAAATTCGTAGACGTTATTTATCAATTTAACTCTAGAAATAAAGGATATACAACGAGAAACATCGTTTGACAACCTTTAAATAGTTTTAATAACTATCTCAAAAATTGTCGCTCTGATGCAAACAACTGCTGAGTTATCTACTCAAATTTGTTGAACAAAACGACTTACGTATTTTAAGCATGCTAACCTTTAGCCCGGTAAGCAAATTAAAAAAAAACGCAATATGTAGGCTACACGAGAAAGGAGCTGTCGAGTAACCAAAACAAATGCGTTAAACAAATTCGTACAGGTTATTTATCAATCTAACTCTAGAATTAAAGGATATACAACGAGAAACAACGTTTGACAACCTTTAAACAGTGTTAATAACTATCTCAAAAATTATCGCTCTGATGGAAACAACTGCTGAGTTATCTACTCAAATTTATTGAACAAAACGACTTACGTATTTTAAGCATGCTAACCTTTAGCACGGTAAGCAAATTAAAAAAAAAAACGCAATATGTAGGCTACACGAGAAAGGAGCCGTCGAGTAACCAAAACAAATGCGTTAAACAAATTCGTACACGTTATTTATTAATTTAACTCTAGAATGAAAGGATATACAACGAGAAACAACGTTTGACAACCTTTAAACAGTTTTAATAACTATCTCAAAAATTATCGCTCTGATGGAAACAACTGCTGAGTTATCTACTCAAATTTGTTGAATAAAACGACTTACGTATTTTAAGCATGCTAACCTTTAGCCCGGTAAGCAAATTAAAAAAAAAACGCAATATGTATGCTCCACGAGAAAGGAGCCGTCGAGTAACCAAAACAAATGCGTTAAACAAATTCGTACACGTTATTTATCAATTTAACTCTAGAATTAAAGGATATACAACGAGAAACAACGTTTGACAACCTTTAAACAGTTTTAATAACTATCTCAAAAATTGTCGCTCTGATGCAGACAACTGCTGAGTTATCTACTCAAATTTGTTGAACAAAACGACTTACGTATTTTAAGCATGCTAACCTTTAGCCCGGTAAGCAAATTAAAAAAAAAAACGCAATATGTAGGCTACACGAGAAAGGAGGCGTCGAGTAACCAAAAGAAATGCGTTAAACAAATTCGTACAGGTTATTTATCAATTTAACTCTAGAATTAAAGGATATACAACGAGAAACAACGTTTGACAACCTTTAAACAGTTTTAATAACTATCTCAAAAATTATAGCTCTGATGGAAACAACTGCTGAGTTATCTACTCAAATTTGTTGAACAAAACGACTTACGTATTTTAAGCATGCTAACCTTTAGCCCGGTAAGCAAATTAAAAAAAAAACGCAATATGTAGGCTACACGAGAAAGGAGCCGTCGAGTAACTAAAACAAATGCGTTAAACAAATTCGTACACGTTATTTATCAATTTAACTCTAGAAATAAAGGATATACAACGAGAAACATCGTTTGACAACCTTTAAATAGTTTTAATAACTATCTCAAAAATTGTCGCTCTGATGCAAACAACTGCTGAGTTATCTACTCAAATTTGTTGAACAAAACGACTTACGTATTTTAAGCATGCTAACCTTTAGCCCGGTAAGCAAATTAAAAAAAAAACGCAATATGTAGGCTACACGAGAACGGAGCCGGCGAGTAACCAAAACAAATGCGTTAAACAAATTCGTACAGGTTATTTATCAATTTAACTCTAGAATTAAAGGATATACAACGAGAAACAACGTTTGACAACCTTTAAACAGTTTTAATAACTATCTCAAAAATTAGCGCTCTGATGGAAACAACTGCTGAGTTATCTACTCAAATTTGTTGAACAAAACGACTTACGTATTTTAAGCATGCTAACCTTTAGCCCGGTAAGCAAATTAAAAAAAAAACGCAATATGTAGGCTACACGAGAACGGAGACGTCGAGTAACCAAAACAAATGCGTTAAACCAATTCGTACACGTTATTTATCAATCTAACTCTAGAATTAAAGGATATACAACGAGAAACAACGTTTGACAACCTTTAAACAGTTTTAATAACTATCTCAAAAATGTTCGCTCTGATGGAAACAACTGCTGAGTTATCTACTCAAATTTGTTGAACAAAACGACTTACGTATTTTAAGCATGCTAACCTTTAGCCCGATAAGCAAATTAAAAAAAAACGCAATATGTACGCTACACGAGAAAGGAGCCGTCGAGTAACCAAAACAAATGCGTTAAACAAATTCGTACACGTTATTTATCAATTTAACTCTAGAATTAAAGGATATACAACGAGAAACAACGTTTGACAACCTTTAAACAGTTTTAATAACTATCTCAAAAATTATCGCTCTGATGGAAACAACTGCTGAGTTATCTACTCAAATTTGTTGAACAAAACGACTTACGTATTTTAAGCATGCTAACCTTTAGGCCGTTAAGCAAATTAAAAAAAAAACGCAATATGTAGGCTACACGAGAAAGGAGCCTTCGAGTAACCAAAACAAATGCGTTAAACAAATTCGTACACATTATTTATCAATTTAACTCTAGAATTAAAGGATATACAACGAGAAACAACGTTTGACAACCTTTAAACAGTTTTAATAACTATCTCAAAAATTGTCGCTCTGATGGAAACAACTGCTGAGTTATCTACTCAAATTTGTTGAACAAAACGACTTACGTATTTTAAGCATGCTAACCTTTAGCCCGGTAAGCAAATTAAAAAAAAAACGCAATATGTAGGCTACACGAGAAAGGAGCCGTCGAGTAACCAAAACAAATGCGTTAAACAAATTCGTACACGTTATTTATCAATTTAACTCTAGAATTAAAGGATATACAACGAGAAACAACGTTTGACAACCTTTAAACAGTTTTAATAACTATCTCAAAAATTATCGCTCTGATGGAAACAACTGCTGAGTTATCTACTCAAATTTGTTGAACAAAACGACTTACGTATTTTAAGCATGCAAACCTTTAGCCCGGTAAGCAAATTAAAAAAAAAAACGCAATATGTAGGCTACACGAGAAAGGAGCCGTCGAGTAACCAAAACAAATGCGTTAAACAAATTCGTACACATTATTTATCAATTTAACTCTAGAATTAAAGGATATACAACGAGAAACAACGTTTGACAACCTTTAAACAGTTTTAATAACTATCTCAAAAATTATTGCTCTAATGGAAACAACTGCTGAGTTATCTACTCAAATTTGTTGAACAAAATGACTTACGTATTTTAAGCATGCTAACCTTTAGCCCGGTAAGCAAATTAAAAAAAAAAAACGCAATATGTAGGCTACACGAGAAAGGAGCCGTCGAGTAACCAAAACAAATGCGTTAAACAAATTCGTACACGTTATTTATCAATTTAACTCTAGAATTAAAGGATATACAACGAGAAATAACGTTTGACAACCTTTAAATAGTTTTAATAACTATCTCAAAAATTGTCGCTCTGATGCAAACAACTGCTGAGTTATCTACTCAAATTTGTTGAACAAAACGACTTACGTATTTTAGGCATGCTAACCTTTAGCCCGGTAAGCAAATTAAAAAAAAACGCAATATGTAGGCTACACGAGAAAGGAGCCGTCGAGTAACCAAAACAAATGCGTTAAACAAATTCGTACACGTTATTTATCAATTTAACTCTAGAATTAAAGGATATACAACGAGAAACAACGTTTGACAACCTTTAAATAGTTTTAATAACTATCTTAAAATTGTCGCTCTGATGCAAACAACTGCTGAGTTATCTACTCAAATTTGTTGAACAAAACGACTTACGTATTTTAAGCATGCGAACCTTTAGCCCGGTAAGCAAATTAAAAAAAAAACGCAATATGTAGGCTACACGAGAAAGGAGCCGTCGAGTAACCAAAACAAATGCGTTAAACAAATTCGTACACGTTATTTATCAACTTAACTCTAGAATGAAAGGATATACAACGAGAAACAACGTTTGACAACCTTTAAACACTTTTAATAACTATCTCAAAAATTATCGCTCTGATGGAAACAACTGCTGAGTTATCTACTCAAATTTGTTGAACAAAACGACTTACGTATTTTAAGCATGCTAACTTTTAGCCCGGTAAGCAAATTAAAAAAAAACGCAATATGTAGGCTACACGAGAAAGGAGCCGTCGAGTAACCAAAACAAATGCGTTAAACAAATTCGTACACGTTATTTATCAATTTAACTCTAGAATGAAAGGATATACAACGACAAACAACGTTTGACAACCTTTAAACAGTTTTAATAACTATCTCAAAAATTATCGCTCTGATGGAAACAACTGCTGAGTTATCTACTCAAATTTGTTGAACAAAACGACTTACGTATTTTAAGCATGCTAACCTTTAGCCCGGTAAGCAAATTAAAAAAAAAACGCAATATGTATGCTCCACGAGAAAGGAGCCGTCGAGTAACCAAAACAAATGCGTTAAACAAATTCGTACACGTTATTTATCAATTTAACTCTAGAATTAAAGGATATACAACGAGAAACAACGTTTGACAACCTTTAAACAGTTTTAATAACTATCTCAAAAATTGTCGCTCTGATGCAGACAACTGCTGAGTTATCTACTCAAATTTGTTGAACAAAACGACTTACGTATTTTAAGCATGCTAACCTTTAGCCCGGTAAGCAAATTAAAAAAAAAAAACGCAATATGTAGGCTACACGAGAAAGGAGCCGTCGAGTAACCAAAAGAAATGCGTTAAACAAATTCGTACAGGTTATTTATCAATTTAACTCTAGAATTAAAGGATATACAACGAGAAACAACGTTTGACAACCTTTAAACAGTTTTAATAACTATCTCAAAAATTATAGCTCTGATGGAAACAACTGCTGAGTTATCTACTCAAATTTGTTGAACAAAACGACTTACGTATTTTAAGCATGCTAACCTTTAGCCCGGTAAGCAAATTAAAAAAAAAACGCAATATGTAGGCTACACGAGAAAGGAGCCGTCGAGTAACTAAAACAAATGCGTTAAACAAATTCGTACACGTTATTTATCAATTTAACTCTAGAAATAAAGGATATACAACGAGAAACATCGTTTGACAACCTTTAAATAGTTTTAATAACTATCTCAAAAATTGTCGCTCTGATGCAAACAACTGCTGAGTTATCTACTCAAATTTGTTGAACAAAACGACTTACGTATTTTAAGCATGCTAACCTTTAGCCCGGTAAGCAAATTAAAAAAAAAACGCAATATGTAGGCTACACGAGAACGGAGCCGTCGAGTAACCAAAACAAATGCGTTAAACAAATTCGTACAGGTTATTTATCAATTTAACTCTAGAATTAAAGGATATACAACGAGAAACAACGTTTGACAACCTTTAAACAGTTTTAATAACTATCTCAAAATTAGCGCTCTGATGGAAACAACTGCTGAGTTATCTACTCAAATTTGTTGAACAAAACGACTTACGTATTTTAAGCATGCTAACCTTTAGCCCGGTAAGCAAATTAAAAAAAAAACGCAATATGTAGGCTACACGAGAACGGAGATGTCGAGTAACCAAAACAAATGCGTTAAACCAATTCGTACACGTTATTTATCAATTTAACTCTAGAATTAAAGGATATACAACGAGAAACAACGTTTGACAACCTTTAAACAGTTTTAATAACTATCTCAAAAATGTTCGCTCTGATGCAAACAACTGCTGAGTTATCTACTCAAATTTGTTGAACAAAACGACTTACGTATTTTAAGCATGCTAACCTTTAGCCCGATAAGCAAATTAAAAAAAAACGCAATATGTACGCTACACGAGAAAGGAGCCGTCGAGTAACCAAAACAAATGCGTTAAACAAATTCGTACACGTTATTTATCAATTTAACTCTAGAATTAAAGGATATACAACGAGAAACAACGTTTGACAACCTTTAAACAGTTTTAATAACTATCTCAAAAATTATCGCTCTGATGGAAACAACTGCTGAGTTATCTACTCAAATTTGTTGAACAAAACGACTTACGTATTTTAAGCATGCTAACCTTTAGGCCGTTAAGCAAATTAAAAAAAAAACGCAATATGTAGGCTACACGAGAAAGGAGCCGTCGAGTAACCAAAACAAATGCGTTAAACAAATTCGTACACATTATTTATCAATTTAACTCTAGAATTAAAGGATATACAACGAGAAACAACGTTTGACAACCTTTAAACAGTTTTAATAACTATCTCAAAAATTGTCGCTCTGATGGAAACAACTGCTGAGTTATCTACTCAAATTTGTTGAACAAAACGACTTACGTATTTTAAGCATGCTAACCTTTAGCCCGGTAAGCAAATTAAAAAAAAAACGCAATATGTAGGCTACACGAGAAAGGAGCCGTCGAGTAACCAAAACAAATGCGTTAAACAAATTCGTACACGTTATTTATCAATTTAACTCTAGAATTAAAGGATATACAACGAGAAACAACGTTTGACAACCTTTAAACAGTTTTAATAACTATCTCAAAAATTATCGCTCTGATGGAAACAACTGCTGAGTTATCTACTCAAATTTGTTGAACAAAACGACTTACGTATTTTAAGCATGCAAACCTTTAGCCCGGTAAGCAAATTAAAAAAAAAAACGCAATATGTAGGCTACACGAGAAAGGAGCCGTCGAGTAACCAAAACAAATGCGTTAAACAAATTCGTACACATTATTTATCAATTTAACTCTAGAATTAAAGGATATACAACGAGAAACAACGTTTGACAACCTTTAAACAGTTTTAATAACTATCTCAAAAATTATCGCTCTAATGGAAACAACTGCTGAGTTATCTACTCAAATTTGTTGAACAAAATGACTTACGTATTTTAAGCATGCTAACCTTTAGCCCGGTAAGCAAATTAAAAAAAAAAACGCAATATGTAGGCTACACGAGAAAGGAGCCGTCGAGTAACCAAAACAAATGCGTTAAACAAATTCGTACACGTTATTTATCAATTTAACTCTAGAATTAAAGGATATACAACGAGAAATAAAGTTTGACAACCTTTAAATAGTTTTAATAACTATCTCAAAAATTGTCGCTCTGATGCAAACAACTGCTGAGTTATCTACTCAAATTTGTTGAACAAAACGACTTACGTATTTTAGGCATGCTAACCTTTAGCCCGGTAAGCAAATTAAAAAAAAACGCAATATGTAGGCTACACGAGAAAGGAGCCGTCGAGTAACCAAAACAAATGCGTTAAACAAATTCGTACACGTTATTTATCAATTTAACTCTAGAATTAAAGGATATACAACGAGAAACAACGTTTGACAACCTTTAAATAGTTTTAATAACTATCTTAAAATTGTCGCTCTGATGCAAACAACTGCTGAGTTATCTACTCAAATTTGTTGAACAAAACGACTTACGTATTTTAAGCATGCGAACCTTTAGCCCGGTAAGCAAATTAAAAAAAAAAAACGCAATATGTAGGCTACACGAGAAAGGAGCCGTCGAGTAACCAAAACAAATGCGTTAAACAAATTCGTACACGTTATTTATCAATTTAACTCTAGAATGAAAGGATATACAACGAGAAACAACGTTTGACAACCTTTAAACACTTTTAATAACTATCTCAAAAATTATCGCTCTGATGGAAACAACTGCTGAGTTATCTACTCAAATTTGTTGAACAAAACGACTTACGTATTTTAAGCATGCTAACTTTTAGCCCGGTAAGCAAATTAAAAAAAAAACGCAATATGTAGGCTACACGAGAAAGGAGCCGTCGAGTAACCAAAACAAATGCGTTAAACAAATTCGTACACGTTATTTATCAATTTAACTCTAGAATGAAAGGATATACAACGACAAACAACGTTTGACAACCTTTAAACAGTTTTAATAACTATCTCAAAAATTATCGCTCTGATGGAAACAACTGCTGAGTTATCTACTCAAATTTGTTGAACAAAACGACTTACGTATTTTAAGCATGCTAACCTTTAGCCCGGTAAGCAAATTAAAAAAAAACGCACTATGTAGGCTACACGAGAAAGGAGCCGTCGAGTAACCAAAATAAATGCGTTATACAAATTCGTACACGTTATTTATCAATTTAACTCTAGAATTAAAGGATATGCAACGAGAAACAACGTTTTACAACCTTTAAATAGTTTTAATAACTATCTTAAAATTGTCGCTCTGATGCAAACAACTGCTGAGTTATCTACTCAAATTTGTTGAACAAAACGACTTACGTATTTTAAACAAGCGAACCTTTAGCCCGGTAAGCAAATTAAAAAAAAAAACGCAATATGTAGGCTACACGAGAAAGGAGCCGTCGAGTAACCAAAACAAATGCGTTAAACAAATTCGTACACGCTATTTATCAAATTAACTCTAGAATGAAAGGATATACAACGAGAAACAACGTTTGACAACCTTTAAACAGTTTTAATAACTATCTCAAAAATTATCGCTCTGATGGAAACAACTGCTGAGTTATCTACTCAAATTTGTTGAACAAAACGACTTACGTATTTTAAGCATGCTAACCTTTAGCCCGGTAAGCAAATTAAAAAAAAAACGCAATATGTATGCTCCACGAGAAAGGAGCCGTCGAGTAACCAAAACAAATGCGTTAAACAAATTCGTACACGTTATTCATCAATTTAACTCTAGAATTAAAGGATTGAAAGACTATAAAATGCAAACCTGCGTAAACCCTACGCACGCCACTAAAATGCATCCCTTACGCAACATAATTAGCAACCCAAAAGGATGAGCAAGAAAAAGAAGACAGTTGGAATTTGAGAGTTGTCGTTGCGGCTTCGTAGTCGGGAGATACAGCGTTTTTATTTAACTCAAACTAATTTAATAATTTTCCAATTCATTTTTCATTTACATATATTAATAAAAGTCAGATATAACTTAACTTATCGTCTTTTAGTTCAGAAGTGAGACGGAACTCATGTGAATGTGCGCAGAAAAACAAATTTAATGGACAATGACAAATATTTTCGAATAAAAAGTGTTGTGCAAAAGCATGAAAAAACCTACAAGTTACATAAGTAGTGCATCAAAATTTTGGGAAGCGTGAAAACTTGTAGAAGTACACGAGTGTGAAAATCTATAGCCGCTACAGTAATTGTATTGCGCAATAGAATAGCGCATAGAAATGCACAAAAATTCCAACAAAAATTGTTGAATCTGCATCTTATATAGAACTGTGTGTTGTTGTTGTAATCGGGTGCGCGTACGAATGGACGAGCATGTGAATTGCAAGACAGGACAAGTTAAACGTCGGTTGAATTTGAATGTATTGTTGTTATTGTAAAGAAGCAAGTGTACGAATGGCCGCTTGTGTATAAGCAAAAGCAAATAATATACGTATGTATATGAGCAAAAGTAAACGAAACATATATACAAAGCGTGGGTTAATATTTGAATTCATTAGTTTGTGTCGTGGTAAATCGGGCGTACGAATGGACGATCGGTCGAAAGCAACAAAACAAAGAGAGAATTTTGAATATTAGCAACCATTGTGTAGAATAGCAAAGCAAAGTGTAAAGAAACAGCATTCGTTGTAGTGTAACGCATGAAAACGAAACGTAAACAAAATACGCAAATTGAGAGAATTCATCAAAAGAACGTGAGTGAGTTTTCTAATTTAACTTTGTAACCGAAAAAAGTTCAAGATGAAAATTGCTGAGTTGAAAGTTGATCAGCTGAAAGAGCAGCTACGTGGGCATGACTTGCCAACTACGGGAACAAAAGCAGAATTAGTGCTACGTTTGAGTGAGCATTTGAACAGTGATGAGATTGAAATGAGTGAATCCGTGGGTAATTTGCAAACTCAAGTAAACGAATTGCGAGGAATGTTAGAAAACATGACGGCTATGTTGAATAATTTGTCGAGTCAAACGCAATCGAGTGGAAACAATGTAACAAGTGAGCGTGTCAATATGTCACCACAAAGCACAGTGGGGCGAAATGCTAGTGTGAAGGTTATTGCGGAAACAATACCTGAGTTTAATCCAACAGACGAAAATTCATTAACCGTCGAACAATTTATTGATCGCGTTAACAGTGCCATAAACGCGTATGAATGGGACGAAAAGTGCTTGATACTAGCCGTGTATAGCAAATTGAAAGGCGTAGCGCGAATGTGGTTAGATGCAGCTCCTTCGTTTTATTCTAACTGGAGTGCATTAGCATCTGATTTAATAAATGAATTCGGTGTCGAGTTAAATGAAGCTCAAGTACATCAGAAGATGGCAAATATGACGCGTAAACAAAATGAGAAGATTTTAGATTATTGTTTTCGTATGAGTGGTCTAAGTCGTCGTTATAAGCTTAGCGAAAAAGCAACAATAAAATATATTCGTGACGGATTAAAGCACCGGGAATTGCAATTAGCAATCGCTGCTATACGGTTTGACTCTATAAAAGAGATGCGCGAGACGATAGAAAATTATTTGCAAAATTTGTCGGTATCAAAGTATGTAAAAAGCGAATATGTAAATAAATCAAATACGAACAGTGCAAAAGACGCGAATCAAAATGTGAGTGAAAAGAAAATTGTGACGTGCTATAATTGTAATGACATTGGTCATATAGCTCGTAATTGTCCAAAGCCAAGACAACAGCGCCGGGCGAGCAATAATAGTAATGAAATTGTAAAATCTGAGCAAAAATCTAATGTTAAGTGTGCTCAATATCTGCAACTCCAGAACGTTTGCGAAAAGATAATCACTGTTAATGGTAAGTCATTATTAGCATTCGTAGATACTGGTAGTGAATGTAGCCTTATAAGACGCTCAATAGTAGACAATATGAATGGTAAACGACATCAATGCGCAATGGAAATTAAAGGTATATGCGGCGGTAAAAGAATTTTGACTGAGAAGATCGAATCCATAGTAGATATTGATAATGTCATTATCAAAATAGACTTATTGATTGTAGACGACGATATGCTAACAACAGATATTCTTTTGGGGGCAGGACGTATTTAAAAATCAAGACGTCAAAGTAGAAATAAAAAGCGACAAGTTAACGTTCACATCGCAGGTGACGAGAGTAGAAAACAACATGCAGAGGTAAATGTACGTGACGTTACATGTAGTATTGAAGATGAGATAGTTAAAAGCGAGCTACAAGAAGTACTCGAAACATATAATGACGTTTTCGCTGAAAGTCTGAAGGGCATAGGAGTAACTAATGCAATGCACATGAAAATCGAACTGACTACTAACGTACCAGTAGCACAGAAACCGTACAGAGTACCAGAACCTAAAAAGCAGTTAGTAAAAGAGATGATTGACGAACTTTTGGAATGCGATATAGTCGAGAAATCTGAATCAGAGTACGCAAGTCCAATTATATTGGTCAAAAAGAAAGCAGGGGGCGAACGATTATGCATAGATTATCGACGATTAAATCAGTACACAGCAAAAGAAATTTATCCAACCCCCAACATTGAAGAAAGACTGAGCGAAGCTATGAAATTTTAAATATTTCTCTGTATTGGATCTAAATAGTGGCTATTATCAAGTGCCAATTGAAGTAGAGTGTCGTAAATATACCGCGTTTGTAACAACTGAGGGCTTATTCCAGTTTAAGAGAATGCCGTTTGGGCTGCGGAATGCGCCGGCGGTATTTCAACGCCTAATGCAAATTATTAAAGATAATACAAAACCTGGAGATATGATACATTACATGGACGACATTTTAGTTGGAAGTAACGAAATTAAAGAAATGATCGAAAAGCTGACGCGTATTTTTGAAACTTTACGCAAACTGGAATCTTACACTAAATTTAAATAAATGCGAATTCTTCAAACAATCGATTGAGTTTTTAGGGCATAAACTGCACCCAGGTGGTATAAGTCCTGGAAGCATAAAGACGGCAGCGGTAAATAGTTTTTCTACCCTAAATCAGTGACAGACGTAAGACGTTTCTTGGTCTCAGTGGATATTTCCGTAGGTTCGTACCAGGTTATTCGATTATTAGTGAGCCTCTACGTAGACTTTTGCGGAAAGATCAGCCATTTGAATAGGCTGGAGCCACAGGAAGAAGCTTTTCTCGCATTGAAACGAGCATTGACAACCAAACCGGTGATGGCAGGTTATAGAGTTGAAGCAGATCACCAAGTTCACACAGACGCTAGTTCGGTAGGCATAGCAGGTGTATTATTACAGCGCGAGGGAAACGACTGGAAGCCAATTGCTTATTATAGTAGATCAACAACCGAGAGCGAACGAAAATTCCATAGCTATGAGCTTGAAACTCTAGCTGTCGTGAGTAGCTTAGAAAGGTTTCGATATTATATACAAGGTAAAGAAGTTGTGGTTGTGACAGACTGCAATGCGGTAACGTCAGCAATGCATAAGCGAGAGTTAATACCCAGAATTGCAAGATGGTTTCTACGAATCCAGGATTTTGCGATAAAATTAGAACATCGACCAGGACGACGCATGGAGCACGTTGACTTTTTGAGCCGAATGCCATATGAAGAAAAGTGTAGATTTTGATACTGCATCGCTGAAGATTGCAAAGGCAGATATAGAAATAGGCGATTGGGTATATTGTATGCAACATCAAGATTCTAATATACGTGAAATTATTGAGAAATTATTGCAAGGTGACAAAATCTTAGAAAAAGAGTATAAAATAGAAAACGGACGCTTATATCGCAAGGTTAAAGATAAGAAGCTATGGGTTGTACCAAAGGCTATGCGATATAAAATAATCGAAGATATACATGAAAAAACAAAGCATCTAAGCATAGAAAAGACAATAGAGGAAGCTGAAAAGTTATTCTGGTTTCCTCGTATGCGCAATTTTGTAAAGTCGTATGTGAAATCGTGCGTTGAATGCACGTATAACAAACAGCGAGGTGGAAAGATCGAAGGAGAATATCATTACGACGATATAGAGCCAGTACCGTTCAAGACAGTACATCTTGATCACCTAGGGCCTTTCCCTCGTAGCAAGAAACAGAATGAACATATTTTAGTGTTAGTAGACGCTTTTACAAAATTCACAGTAGCGCGGGCGGTTAAGAGCACCGCGACACGACACGTTTTAGTACTTCTAAATGAGGTAAGCAGTTATTTTGGGGTCCCGACGCGTGTAGTTACTGACCGCGGAACTGCGTTCACCTCCAACGATTTTAAACAGTATTGTACCGAGAATGATATTAGGCACATCCTTAATGCAGTACGAACACCGCGTGCAAATGGACATGCCGAGCGCACTAATAGGACGATTTTGAGTATGTTTGTTACTGCCATCGAGTAGCAATGATAGAAATTGGGACGATCAGCTTCGGGGTATACAATGGGCACTTAATACATCGAAGAATAAGACAACGCAACGTACACCGCAGGAACTACTCCTTAGTTTCAAACCCCGAGACATCCTGCAAAATAAATTAATTTTGGCATTACACAGAGATGAGGTATTCGACGAAGCTAGTACTAAAGAAATTCAACAAGAAGCAGCTAAGCGAATTAATCAGCAACGAAAGAAAGCAAAACAGATATTCGACAAGAAACACCGTAAACCAATTCAGTATAGTATTGGCGATTTAGTTGTTGCTCAAAACGAACCGGCTAGTACAGGTGGTTCTCGTAAATTGGAACCATTGTACAAGGGACCATTTATCATCACAAAAGTTATTGGAAATGACCGATATATAATTGAAGATTTACCAGGGTCCAAACGTAAACAGCGGCATTACACATCGGTTTTTGCGTCTGATAAATTGAAACCGTGGTGTAAATTGCCAAATTTCGACGGATTTGATGACGATAGCGACGGAGACGAGGGCGCCTCCTATAATCAGGATTGGCCGAATGAAAGACTATAAAATGCAAACCTGCGTAAACCCTACGCACGCCACTAAAATGCATCCCTTACGCAACATAATTAGCAACCCAAAAGGATGAGCAAGAAAAAGAAGACAGTTGGAATTTGAGAGTTGTCGTTGCGGCTTCGTAGTCGGGAGATACAGCGTTTTTATTTAACTCAAACTAATTTAATAATTTTCCAATTCATTTTTCATTTACATATATTAATAAAAGTCAGATATAACTTAACTTATCGTCTTTTAGGATATACAACGAGAAACAACGTTTGACAACCTTTAAACAGTTTTAATAACTATCTCAAAAATTGTCGCTCTGATGCAAACAACTGCTGAGTTATCTACTCAAATTTGTTGAACAAAACGACTTACGTATTTTAAGCATGCTAACCTTTAGCCCGGTAAGCAAATTAAAAAAAAAAACGCAATATGTAGGCTACACGAGAAAGGAGCCGTCGAGTAACCAAAACAAATGCGTTAAACAAATTCGTACAGGTTATTTATCAATTTAACTCTAGAATTAAAGGATATACAACGAGAAACAACGTTTGACAACCTTTAAACAGTTTTAATAACTATCTCAAAAATTATCGCTCTGATGGAAACAACTGCTGAGTTATCTACTCAAATTTGTTGAACAAAACGACTTACGTATTTTAAGCATGCTAACCTTTAGCCCGGTAAGCAAATTAAAAAAAAAAACGCAATATGTAGGCTACACGAGAAAGGAGCCGTCGAGTAACCAAAACAAATGCGTTAAACAAATTCGTACACGTTATTTATCAATTTAACTCTAGAAATAAAGGATATACAACGAGAAACATCGTTTGACAACCTTTAAATAGTTTTAATAACTATCTCAAAAATTGTCGCTCTGATGCAAACAACTGCTGAGTTATCTACTCAAATTTGTTGAACAAAACGACTTACGTATTTTAAGCATGCTAACCTTTAGCCCGGTAAGCAAATTAAAAAAAAACGCAATATGTAGGCTACACGAGAACGGAGCCGTCGAGTAACCAAAACAAATGCGTTAAACAAATTCGTACAGGTTATTTATCAATTTAACTCTAGAATTAAAGGATATACAACGAGAAACAACGTTTGACAACCTTTAAACAGTTTTAATAACTATCTCAAAAATTATCGCTCTGATGGAAACAACTGCTGAGTTATCTACTCAAATTTGTTGAACAAAACGACTTACGTATTTTAAGCATGCTAACCTTTAGCCCGGTAAGCAAATTAAAAAAAAAACGCAATATGTAGGCTACACGAGAACGGAGACGTCGAGTAACCAAAACAAATGCGTTAAACAAATTCGTACACGTTATTTATCAATTTAACTCTAGAATTAAAGGATATACAACGAGAAACAACGTTTGACAACCTTTAAACAGTTTTAATAACTATCTCAAAAATTGTCGCTCTGATGCAAACAACTGCTGAGTTATCTACTCAAATTTGTTGAACAAAACGACTTACGTATTTTAAGCATGCTAACCTTTAGCCCGATAAGCAAATTAAAAAAAAACGCAATATGTACGCTACACGAGAAAGGAGCCGTCGAGTAACCAAAACAAATGCCTTAAACAAATTCGTACACGTTATTTATCAATTTAACTCTAGAATTAAAGGATATACAACGAGAAACAACGTTTGACAACCTTTAAACAGTTTTAATAACTATCTCAAAAATTATCGCTCTGATGGAAACAACTGCTGAGTTATCTACTCAAATTTGTTGAACAAAACGACTTACGTATTTTAAGCATGCTAACCTTTAGGCCGTTAAGCAAATTAAAAAAAAACGCAATATGTAGGCTACACGAGAAAGGAGCCGTCGAGTATCCAAAACAAATGCGTTAAACAAATTCGTACACGTTATTTATCAATTTAACTCTAGAATTAAAGGATATACAACGAGAAACAACGTTTGACAACCTTTAAACAGTTTTAATAACTATCTCAAAAATTATCGCTCTGATGGAAACAACTGCTGAGTTATCTACTCAAATTTGTTGAACAAAACGACTTACGTATTTTAAGCATGCAAACCTTTAGCCCGGTAAACAAATTAAAAAAAAAACGCAATATGTAGGCTACACGAGAAAGGAGCCGTCGAGTAACCAAAACAAATGCGTTAAACAAATTCGTACACGTTATTTATCAATTTAACTCTAGAATTAAAGGATATACAACGAGAAACAACGTTTGACAACTTTAAACAGTTTTAATAACTATCTCAAAAATTATCGCTCTGATGGAAACAACTGCTGAGTTATCTACTCAAATTTGTTGAACAAAATGACTTACGTATTTTAAGCATGCTAACCTTTAGCCCGGTAAGCAAATTAAAAAAAAAAAACGCAATATGTAGGCTACACGAGAAAGGAGCCGTCGAGTAACCAAAACAAATGCGTTAAACAAATTCGTACACGTTATTTATCAATTTAACTCTAGAATTAAAGGATATACAACGAGAAATAACGTTTGACAACCTTTAAATAGTTTTAATAACTATCTCAAAAATTGTCGCTCTGATGCAAACAACTGCTGAGTTATCTACTCAAATTTGTTGAACAAAACGACTTACGTATTTTAAGCATGCTAACCTTTAGCCCGGTAAGCAAATTAAAAAAAAACTCAATATGTAGGCTACACGAGAAAGGAGCCGTCGAGTAACCAAAACAAATGCGTTAAACAAATTCGTACACGTTATTTATCAATTTAACTCTAGAATTAAAGTATATACAACGAGAAACAACGTTTGACAACCTTTAAATAGTTTTAATAACTATCTTAAAATTGTCGCTCTGATGCAAACAACTGCTGAGTTATCTACTCAAATTTGTTGAACAAAACGACTTACGTATTTTAAGCATGCGAACCTTTAGCCCGGTAAGCAAATTAAAAAAAAACGCAATATGTAGGCTACACGAGAAAGGAGCCGTCGAGTAACCAAAACAAATGCGTTAAACAAATTCGTACACGTTATTTATCAATTTAACTCTAGAATGAAAGGATATACAACGAAAAACAACGTTTGACAACCTTTAAACAGTTTTAATAACTATCTCAAAAATTATCGCTCTGATGGAAACAACTGCTGAGTTATCTACTCAAATTTGTTGAACAAAACGACTTACGTATTTTAAGCATGCTAACCTTTAGCCTGGTAAGCAAATTAAAAAAAAAACGCAATATGTAGGCTACACGAGAAAGGAGCCGTCGAGTAACCAAAACAAATCCGTTAAACAAATTCGTACACGTTATTTATCAATTTAACTCTAGAATTAAAGGATATACAACGAGAAACAACGTTTGACAACCTTTAAACAGTTTTAATAACTATCTCAAAGTTGTCGCTCTGATGCAAACAACTGCTGAGTTATCTACTCAAATTTGTTGAACAAAACGACTTACGTATTTTAAGCATGCTAACCTTTAGCCTGGTAAGCAAATAAAAAAAAAAAAAAACGCAATATGTAGGCTATACGAGAAAGGAGCCGTCGAGTAACCAAAACAAATGCGTTAAACAAATTCGTACACGTTATTTATCAATTTAACTCTAGAATTAAAGGATATACAACGAGAAACAACGTTTGACAACCTTTAAACAGTTTTAATAACTATCTCAAAAATTATCGCTCTGATGGAAACAACTGCTGAGTTATCTACTCAAATTTGTTGAACAAAACGACTTACGTATTTTAAGCATGCTAACCTTTAGCCCGGTAAGCAAATTAAAAAAAAAACGCAATATGTAGGCTACACGAGAAAGGAGCCGTCGAGTAACCAAAACAAATGCGTTAAACAAATTCGTACACGTTATTTATCAATTTAACTCTAGAATTAAAGGATATACAACGAGAAACAACGTTTGACAACCTTTAAACAGTTTTAATAACTATCTCAAAAATTGTCGCTCTGATGCAAACAACTCCTGAGTTATCTACTCAAATTTGTTGAACAAAACGACTTACGTATTTTAAGCATGCTAACCTTTATCCCGGTAAGCAAATTAAAAAAAAAACGCAATATGTAGGCTACACGAGAAAGGAGCCGTCGAGTAACCAAAACAAATGCGTTAAACAAATTCGTACACGTTATTTATCAATTTAACTCTAGAATTTAAGGATATGCAACGAGAAACAACGTTTGACAACCTTTAAACAGTTTTAATAACTATCTCAAAAATTATCGCTCTGATGGAAACAACTGCTGAGTTATCTACTCAAATTTGTTGAACAAAACGACTTACGTATTTTAAGCATGCTAACCTTTAGCCCGGTAAGCAAATTAAAAAAAAAAACGCAATATGTAGGTTACACGAGAAAGGAGCCGTCGAGTAACCAAAACAAATGCGTTAAACAAATTCGTACACGTTATTTATCAATTTAACCCTAGAACTAAAGGATATACAACGAGAAACAACGTTTGACAACCTTTAAACAGTTTAAATAACTATCTCAAAAATTATCGCTCTGATGGAAACAACTGCTGAGTTATCTACTCAAATTTGTTGAACAAAACGACTTACGTATTTTAAGCATGCTAACCTTTAGCCCGGTAAGCAAATTAAAAAAAAAAACGCAATATGTAGGCTACACGAGAAAGGAGCCGTCGAGTAACCAAAACAAATGTGTTAAACAAATTCGTACACGTTATTTATCAATTTAACTCTAGAATTAAAGGATATACAAAGAGAAACAACGTTTGACAACCTTTAAACAGTTTTAATAACTATCTCAAAAATTATCGCTCTGATGGAAACAACTGCTGAGTTATCTACTCAAATTTGTTGAACAAAACGACTTACGTATTTTAAGCATGCTAACCTTTAGCCCGGTAAGCAAATTTAAAAAAAAAACGCAATATGTAGGCTACACGATAAAGGAACCGTCGAGTAACCAAAACAAATGCGTTAAACAAATTCGTACACGTTATTTATCAATTTAACTCTAGAAATAAAGGATATACAACGAGAAACATCGTTTGAGAACCTTTAAATAGTTTTAATAACTATCTCAAAAATTGTCGCTCTGATGCAAACAACTGCTGAGTTATCTACTCAAATTTGTTGAACAAAACGACTTACGTATTTTAAGCATGCTAACGTTTAGCCCGGTAAGCAAATTAAAAAAAAAACGCAATATGTAGGCTACACGAGAAAGGAGCCGTCGAGTAACCAAAACAAATGCGTTAAACAAATTCGTACACGTTATTTATCAATTTAACTCTAGAAATAAAGGATATACAACGAGAAACATCGTTTGAGAACCTTTAAATAGTTTTAATAACTATCTCAAAAATTGTCGCTCTGATGCAAACAACTGCTGAGTTATCTACTCAAATTTGTTGAACAAAACGACTTACGTATTTTAAGCATGCTAACCTTTAGCCCGGTAAGCAAATTAAAAAAAAAAACGCAATATGTAGGCTACACGAGAAAGGAGCCGTCGAGTAACCAAAACAAATGCGTTAAACAAATTCGTACACGTTATTTATCAATTTAACTCTATAATTAAAGGATATACAACGAGAAACAACGTTTGACAACCTTTAAACAGTTTTAATAACTATCTCAAAAATTGTCGCTCTGATGCAAACAACTGCTGAGTTATCTACTCAAATTTGTTGAACAAAACGACTTACGTATTTTAAGCATGCTAACCTTTATCCCGGTAAGCAAATTAAAAAAAAAACGCAATATGTAGGCTACACGAGAAAGGAGCCGTCGAGTAACCAAAACAAATGCGTTAAACAAATTCGTACACGTTATTTATCAATTTAACTCTAGAATTAAAGGATATGCAACGAGAAACAACGTTTGACAACCTTTAAACAGTTTTAATAACTATCTCAAAAATTATCGCTCTGATGGAAACAACTGCTGAGTTATCTACTCAAGTTTGTTGAACAAAACGACTTACGTATTTTAAGCATGCTAACCTTTAGCCCGGTAAGCAAATTAAAAAAAAAACGCAATATGTAGGCTACACGAGAAAGGAGCCGTCGAGTAACCAAAACAAATGCGTTAAACAAATTCGTACACGTTATTTATCAATTTAACTCTAGAACTAAAGGATATTCAACGAGAAACAACGTTTGACAACCTTTAAACAGTTTTAATAACTATCTCAAAAATTATCGCTCTGATGGAAACAACTGCTGAGTTATCTACTCAAATTTGTTGAACAAAACGACTTACGTATTTTAAGCATGCTAACCTTTAGCCCGGTAAGCAAATTAAAAAAAAAAACGCAATATGTAGGCTACACGAGAAAGGAGCCGTCGAGTAACCAAAACAAATGCGTTAAACAAATTCGTACACGTTATTTATCAATTTAACTCTAGAATTAAAGGATATACAACGAGAAACAACGTTTGACAACCTTTAAACAGTTTTAATAACTATCTGAAAAATTATCGCTCTGATGGAAACAACTGCTGAGTTATCTACTCAAATTTGTTGAACAAAACGACTTACGTATTTTAAGCATGCTAACCTTTAGCCCGGTAAGCAAATTAAAAAAAAAAACGCAATATGTAGGCTACACGAGAAAGGAGCCGTCGAGTAACCAAAACAAATGTGTTAAACAAATTCGTACACGTTATTTATAAATTTAACTCTAGAATTAAAGGATATACAACGAGAAACAACGTTTGACAACCTTTAAACAGTTTTAATAACTATCTCAAAAATTATCGCTCTGATGGAAACAATTGCTGAGTTATCTACTCAAATTTGTTGAACAAAACGACTTACGTATTTTAAGCATGCTAACCTTTAGCCCGGTAAGCAAATTTAAAAAAAAAAACGCAATATGTAGGCTACACGATAAAGGAGCCGTCGAGTAACCAAAACAAATGCGTTAAACAAATTCGTACACGTTATTTATCAATTTAACTCTAGAAATAAAGGATATACAACGAGAAACATCGTTTGAGAACCTTTAAATAGTTTTAATAACTATCTCAAAAATTGTCGCTCTGATGCAAACAACTGCTGAGTTATCTACTCAAATTTGTTGAACAAAACGACTTACGTATTTTAAGCATACTAACGTTTAGCCCGGTAAGCAAATTAAAAAAAAAAACGCAATATGTAGGCTACACGAGAAAGGAGCCATCGAGTAACCAAAACAAATGCGTTAAACAAATTCGTACACGTTATTTATCAATTTAACTCTAGAAATAAAGGATATACAAGGAGAAACATCGTTTGAGAACCTTTAAATAGTTTTAATAACTATCTCAAAAATTGTCGCTCTGATGCAAACAACTGCTGACTTATCTACTCAAATTTGTTGAACAAAACGACTTACGTATTTTAAGCATGCTAACCTTTAGCCCGGTAAGCAAATTAAAAAAAAACGCAATATGTAGGCTACACGAGAAAGGAGCCGTCGAGTAACCAAAACAAATGCGTTAAACAAATTCGTACACGTTATTTATCAATTTAACTCTAGAATTAAAAGATATACAACGAGAAACAACGTTTGACAACCTTTAAACAGTTTTAATAACTATCTCAAAAATTATCGCTCTGATGGAAACAACTGCTGAGTTATCTACTCAAATTTGTTGAACAAAACGACTTACGTATTTTAAGCATGCTAACGTTTAGCCCGGTAAGCAAATTAAAAAAAAAACGCAATATGTAGGCTACACGGGAAAGGAGCCGTCGAGTAACCAAAACAAATGCGTTAAACAAATTCGTACACGTTATTTATCAATTTAACTCTAGAATTAAAGGATATACAACGAGAAACAACGTTTGACAACCTTTAAACAGTTTTAATAACTATCTCAAAAATTATCGCTCTGATGGAAACAACTGCTGAGATATCTACTCAAATTTGTTGAACAAAACGACTTACGTATTTTAAGCATGCTAACCTTTAGCCCGGTAAGCAAATTAAAAAAAAAAAACGCAATATGTAGGCTACACGAGAAAGGAGCCGTCGAGTAACCAAAACAAATGCGTTAAACAAATTCGTACACGTTATTTATCAATTTAACTCTAGAATTAAAGGATATACAACGAGAAACAACGTTTGACAACCTTTAAACAGTTTTAATAACTATCTCAAAAATTATCGCTCTGATGGAAACAACTGCTGAGTTATCTACTCAAATTTGTTGAACAAAACGACTTACGTATTTTAAGCATGCTAACCTTTAGCCCGGTAAGCAAATTAAAAAAAAAACGCAATATGTAGGCTACACGAGAAAGGAGCCGTCGAGTAACCAAAACAAATGCGTTAAACAAATTCGTACAGGTTATTTATCAATTTAACTCTAGAATTAAAGGATATACAACGAGAAACAACGTTTGACAACCTTTAAACAGTTTTAATAACTATCTCAAAAATTATCGCTCTGATGGAAACAACTGCTGAGTTATCTACTCAAATTTGTTGAACAAAACGACTTACGTATTTTAAGCATGCTAACTTTTAGCCCGGTAAGCAAATTAAAAAAAAAAACGAAATATGTAGGCTACACGAGAAAGGAGCCGTCGAGTAACCAAAACAAATGCGTTAAACAAATTCGTACACGTTATTTATCAATTTAACTCTAGAATTAAAGGATATACAACGAGAAACAACGTTTGACAACCTTTAAATAGTTTTCATAACTATCTCAAAAATTATCGCTCTGATGGAAACAACTGCTGAGTTATCTACTCAAATTTGTTGAACAAAACGACTTACGTATTTTAAGCATGCTAACCTTTAGCCCGGTAAGCAAATTAAAAAAAAAACGCAATATGTAGGCTACACGAGAAAGGAGCCGTCGAGTAACCAAAACAAATGCGTTAAACAAATTCGTACAGGTTATTTATCAATTTAACTCTAGAATTAAAGGATATACAACGAGAAACAACGTTTGACAACCTTTAAACAGTTTTAATAACTATCTCAAAAATTATCGCTCTGATGGAAACAACTGCTGAGTTATCTACTCAAATTTGTTGAACAAAACGACTTACGTATTTTAAGCATGCTAACTTTTAGCCCGGTAAGCAAATTAAAAAAAAAACGAAATATGTAGGCTACACGAGAAAGGAGCCGTCGAGTAACCAAAACAAATGCGTTAAACAAATTCGTACACGTTATTTATCAACTTAACTCTAGAATTAAAGGATATACAACGAGAAACAACGTTTGACAACCTTTAAACAGTTTTAATAACTATCTCAAAAATTATCGCTCTGATGGAAACAACTGCTGAGTTATCTACTCAAATTTGTTGAACAAAACGACTTACGTATTTTAAGCACGCTAACCTTTAGCCCGGTAAGCAAATTAAAAAAAAACGCAATATGTAGGCTACACGAGGAAGGAGCCGTCGAGTAACCAAAACAACTGCGTTAAACAAATTCGTACACGTTATTTATCAATTTAACTCTAGAGTTAAATGATATACAACGAGAAACAACGTTTGACAACCTTTAAACAGTTTTAATAACTATCTCAAAAATTGTCGCTCTGATGCAAACAACTGCTGAGTTATCTATTCAAATTTGTTGAACAAAACGACATACGTATTTTAAGCATGCTAACCTTTAGCCCGGTAAGCAAATTAAAAAAAAAACGCAATATGTAGGCTACACGAGAAAGGAGCCGTCGAGTAACCAAAACAAATGCGTTAAACAAATTCGTACACGTTATTTATCAATTTAACTCTAGAATTAAAGGATATACAACGAGAAACAACGTTTGACAACCTTTAAATAGTTTTAATAACTATCTCAAAAATTATCGCTCTGATGGAAACAACTGCTGAGTTATCTACTCAAATTTGTTGAACAAAACGACTTACGTATTTTAAGCATGCTAACCTTTTTTTTTTTTTTTTTTTTAACCTTTAGCCCGGTAAGCAAATTAAAAAAAAAACGCAATATGTAGGCTACACGAGAAAGGAGCCGTCGAGTAACCAAAACAAATGCGTTAAACAAATTCGTACACGTTATTTATCAATTTAACTCTAGAAATAAAGGATATACAACGAGAAACATCGTTTGACAACCTTTAAATAGTTTTAATAACTATCTCAAAAATTGTCGCTCTGATGCAAACAACTGCTGAGTTATCTACTCAAATTTATTGAACAAAACGACTTACGTATTTTAAGCATGCTAACCTTTAGCGCGGTAAGCAAATTAAAAAAAAAAACGCAATATGTAGGCTACACGAGAAAGGAGCCGTCGAGTAACCAAAACAAATGCGTTAAACAAATTCTTACACGTTATTTATCAATTTAACTCTAGAATTAAAGGATATACAACGAGAAACAACGTTTGACAACCTTTAAACAGTTTTAATAACTATCTCAAAAATTATCGCTCTGATGGAAACAACTGCTGAGTTATCTACTCAAATTTGTTGAACAAAACGACTTACGTATTTTAAGCATGCTAACCTTTAGCCCGGTAAGCAAATTAAAAAAAAAAACGCAATATGTAGGCTACACGAGAAAGGAGCCGTCGAGTAACCAAAACAAATGCGTTAAACAAATTCGTACACGTTATTTATCAATTTAACTCTAGAATTAAAGGATATACAACGAAAAACAACGTTTGACAACCTTAAACAGTTTTAATAACTATCTCAAAAATTATCGCTCTGATGGAAACAACTGCTGAGTTATCTACTCAAATTTGTTGAACAAAACGACTTACGTATTTTAAGCATGCTAACCTTTAGCCCGGTAAGCAAATTAAAAAAAAAAACGCAATGTGTAGGCTACACGAGAAAGGAGCCGTCGAGTAACCAAAACAAATGCGTTAAACAAATTCGTACACGTTATTTATCAATTTAACTCTAGAATTAAAGGATATACAACGAGAAACAACGTTTGACAACCTTTAAACAGTTTTAATAAGTATCTCAAAAATTATCGCTCTGATGGAAACAACTGCTGAGTTATCTACTCAAATTTGTTGAACAAAACGACTTACGTATTTTAAGCATGCTAACCTTTAGCCCGGTAAGCAAATTAAAAAAAAAACGCAATATGTAGGCTACACGAGAAAGGAGCCGTCGAGTAACCAAAACAAATGCGTTAAACAAATTCGTACACGTTATTTATCAATTTAACTCTAGAATTAAAGGATATACAACGAGAAATAACGTTTGAAAACCTTTAAACAGTTTTAATAACTATCTAAAAAATTATCGCTCTGATGGAAACAACTGCTGAGTTATCTACTCAAATTTGTTGAACAAAACGACTTACGTATTTTAAGCATGCTAACCTTTAGCCCGGTAAGCAAATTAAAAAAAAAAACGAAATATGTAGGCTACACGAGAAAGGAGCCGGCGAGTAACCAAAATAAATGCGTTAAACAAAATCGTACACGTTATTTATCAATTTAACTCTAGAATTAAAGGATATACAACGAGAAACAAAGTTTGACAACCTTTAAACAGTTTTAATAACTATCTCAAAAATTGTCGCTCTGATGGAAACAACTGCTGAGTTATCTACTAAAATTTGTTGAACAAAACGACTTACGTATTTTAAGCATGCTAACCTTTAGCCCGGTAAGCAAATTAAAAAAAAACGCAATATGTAGGCTACACGAGAAAGGAGCCGTCGAGTAACCAAAACAAATGCGTTAAACAAATTCGTACACGTTATTTATCAATTTAACTCTAGAAATAAAGGATATACAACGAGAAACATCGTTTGACAACCTTTAAATAGTTTTAATAACTATCTCAAAAATTGTCGCTCTGATGCAAACAACTGCTGAGTTATCTACTCAAATTTGTTGAACAAAACGACTTACGTATTTTAAGCATGCTAACTTTTAGCCCGGTAAGCAAATTAAAAAAAAACGCAATATGTAGGCTACACGAGAAAGGAGCCGTCGAGTAACCAAAACAAATGCGTTAAACAAATTCGTACACGTTATTTATCAATTTAACTCTAGAATTAAAGGATATACAACGAGAAACAACGTTTGTAAACCTTTAAATAGTTTTATTAACTATCTCAAAAATTATCGCTCTGATGGAAACAACTGCTGAGTTATCTACTCAAATTTGTTGAACAAAACGACTTACGTATTTTAAGCATGCTAACCTTTAGCCCGGTAAGCAAATTAAAAAAAAAACGCAATATGTAGGCTACACGAGAAAGGAGCCGTCGAGTAACCAAAACAAATGCGTTAAACAAATTCGTACACGTTATTTATCAATTTAACTCTAGAATTAAAGGATATACAACGAGAAACAACGTTTGACAACCTTTAAACAGTTTTAATAAATATCTCAAAAATTGTCGCTCTGATGCAAACAACTGCTGAGTTATCTACTCAAATTTGTTGAACAAAACGACTTACGTATTTTAAGCATGCTAACCTTTAGCCCGGTAAGCAAATTAAAAAAAAACGCAATATGTAGGCTACACGAGAAAGGAGCCGTCGAGTAACCAAAACAAATGCGTTAAACAAATTCGTACACGTTATTTATCAATTTAACTCTAGAATTAAAGGATATACAACGAGAAACAACGTTTGACAACCTTTAAACAGTTTTAATAACTATCTCAAAAATTATCGCTCTGATGGAAACAACTGCGGAGTTATCTACTCAAATTTGTTGAACAAAACGACTTACGTATTTTAAGCATGCTAACCTTTAGCCCGGTAAGCAAATTAAAAAAAAAGCGCAATATGTAGGCTACACGAGAAAGGAGCCGTCGAGTAACCAAAACAAATGCATTAAACAAATTCGTACTCGTTATTTATCAATTTAACTCTAGAAATAAAGGATATACAACGAGAAACATCGTTTGACAACCTTTAAATAGTTTTAATAACTATCTCAAAAATTGTCGCTCTGATGCAAACAACTGCTGAGTTCTCTACTCAAATTTGTTGAACAAAACGACTTACGTATTTTAAGCATGCTAACCTTTAGCCCGGTAAGCAAATTAAAAAAAAACGCAATATGTAGGCTACACGAGAAAGGAGCCGTCGAGTAACCAAAACAAATGCATTAAACAAATTCTTACACGTTATTTATCAATTTAACTCTAGAATTAAAGGATATACAACGAGAAACAACGTTTGACAACCTTTAAACAGTTTTAATAACTATCTCAAAAATTATCGCTCTGATGGAAACAACTGCTGAGTTATCTACTCAAATTTGTTGAACAAAACGACTTACGTATTTTAAGCATGCTAACCTTTAGCCCGGTAAGCAAATTAAAAAAAAAACGCAATATGTAGGCTACACGAGAAAGGAGCCGTCGAGTAACCAAAACAAATGCGTTAAATAAATTCGTACACGTTATTTATCAATTTAACTCTAGAATTAAAGGATATACAACGAGAAACAACGTTTGACAACCTTAAACAGTTTTAATAACTATCTCAAAAATTATCGCTCTGATGGAAACAACTGCTGAGTTATCTACTCAAATTTGTTGAACAAAACGACTTACGTATTTTAAGCATGCTAACCTTTAGCCCGGTAAGCAAATTAAAAAAAAAAACGCAATATGTAGGCTACACGAGAAAGGAGCCGTCGAGTAACCAAAACAAATGCGTTAAACAAATTCGTACACGTTATTTATCAATTTAACTCTAGAATTAAAGGATATACAACGAGAAACAACGTTTGACAACCTTTAAATAGTTTTAATAACTATCTCAAAAATTATCGCTCTGATGGAAACAACTGCTGAGTTATCTACTCAAATTTGTTGAACAAAACGACTTACGTATTTTAAGCATGCTAACCTTTAGCCCGGTAAGCAAATTCAAAAAAAACGCAATATGTAGGCTACACGAGAAAGGAGCCGTCGAGTAACCAAAACAAATGCGTTAAACAAATTCGTACACGTTATTTATCAATTTAACTCTAGAATTAAAGGATATACAACGAGAAACAACGTTTGACAACCCTTAAACAGTTTTAATAACTATCTCAAAAATTATCGCTCTGATGGAAACAACTGCTGAGTTATCTACTCAAATTTGTTGAACAAAACGACTTACGTATTTTAAGCATGCTAACCTTTAGCCCGGTAAGCAAATTAAAAAAAAACGCAATATGTAGGCTACACGAGAAAGGAGCCGTCGAGTAACCAAAACAAATGCGTTAAACAAATTCGTACACGTTATTTATAAATTTAACTCTAGAAATAAAGGATATACAACGAGAAACATCGTTCGACAACCTTTAAATAGTTTTAATAACTATCTCAAAAATTGTCGCTCTGATGCAAACAACTGCTGAGTTATCTACTCAAATTTGTTGAACAAAACGACTTACGTATTTTAAGCATGCTAACCTTTAGCCCGGTAAGCAAATTAAAAAAAAAACGCAATATGTAGGCTACACGAGAAAGGAGCTGTCGAGTAACCAAAACAAATGCGTTAAGCAAATTCGTACACGTTATTTATCAATTTAACTCTAGAATTAAAGGATATACAACGAGAAACAACGTTTGACAACCTTTAAACAGTTTTAGTAACTATCTCAAAAATTGTCGCTCTGATGCAAACAACTGCTGAGTTATCTACTAAAATTTGTTGAACAAAACGACTTACGTATTTTAAGCATGCTAACCTTTAGCCCGGTAAGCAAATTAAAAAAAACGCAATATGTAGGCTACACGAGAAAGGAGCCGTCGAGTAACCAAAACAAATGCGTTAAACAAATTTGTACACGTTATTTATCAATTTAACTCTAGAATTAAAGGATATACAACGAGAAACAACGTTTGACAACCTTTAAACAGTTTTAATAAATATCTCAAAAATTGTCGCTCTGATGCAAACAACTGCTGAATTATCTACTCAAATTTGTTGAACAAAACGACTTACGTATTTTAAGCATGCTAACCTTTAGCCCGGTAAGCAAATTAAAAAAAAAACGCAATATGTAGGCTACACGAGAAAGGAGCCGTCGAGTAACCAAAACAAATGCGTTAAACAAATTCGTACACGTTATTTATCAATTTAACTCTAGAATTAAAGGATATACAACGAGAAACAACGTTTGTAAACCTTTAAATAGTTTTATTAACTATCTCAAAAATTATCGCTCTGATGGAAACAACTGCTGAGTTATCTACTCAAATTCGTTGAACAAAACGACTTACGTATTTTAAGCATGCTAACCTTTAGCCCGGTAAGCAAATTAAAAAAAAAACGCAATATGTAGGCTACACGAGAAAGGAGCCGTCGAGTAACCAAAACAAATGCGTTAAACAAATTCGTACACGTTATTTATCAATTTAACTCTAGAATTAAAGGATATACAACGAGAAACAACGTTTGACAACCTTTAAACAGTTTTAATAAATATCTGAAAAATTGTCGCTCTGATGCAAACAACTGCTGAATTATCTACTCAAATTTGTTGAACAAAACGACTTACGTATTTTAAGCATGCTAACCTTTAGCCCGGTAAGCAAATTAAAAAAAAAACGCAATATGTAGGCTACACGAGAAAGGAGCCGTCGAGTAACCAAAACAAATGCGTTAAACAAATTCGTACACGTTATTTATCAATTTAACTCTAGAATTAAAGGATATACAACGAGAAACAACGTTTGACAACCTTTAAACAGTTTTAATAACTATCTCAAAAATTGTCGGTCTGATGGAAACAACTGCTGAGTTATCTACTCAAATTTGTTGAACAAAACGACTTACGTATTTTAAGCATGCTAACCTTTAGCCCGGTAAGCAAATTAAAAAAAAAACGCAATATGTAGGCTACACGAGAAAGGAGCCGTCGAGTAACCAAAACAAATGCGTTAAACAAATTCGTACACGTTATTTATCAATTTAACTCTAGAATTAAAGGATATACAACGAGAAACAACGTTTGACAACCTTTAAACAGTTTTAATAACTATCTCAAAAATTATCGCTCTGATGGAAACAACTGCTGAGTTATCTACCCAAATTTGTTGAACAAAACGACTTACGAATTTTAAGCATGCAAACCTTTAGCCCGGTAAGCAAATTAAAAAAAAAAACGCAATATGTAGGCTTCACGAGAAAGGAGCCGTCGAGTAACCAAAACAAATGCGTTAAACAAATTCGTACACGTTATTTATCAATTTAACTCTAGAATTAAAGGATATACAACGAGAAACAACGTTTGACAACCTTTAAACAGTTTTAATAACTATCTCAAAAATTATCGCTCTGATGGAAACAACTGCTGAGTTATCTACTCAAATTTGTTGAACAAAATGACTTACGTATTTTAAGCATGCTAACCTTTAGCCCGGTAAGCAAATTAAAAAAAAAACGCAATATGTAGGCTACACGAGAAAGGAGCCGTCGAGTAACCAAAACAAATGCGTTAAACAAATTCGTACATGTTATTTATCAATATAACTCTAGAATTAAAGGATATACAACGAGAAATAACGTTTGACAACCTTTAAATAGTTTTAATAACTATCTCAAAAATTGTCGCTCTGATGCAAACAACTGCTGAGTTATCTACTCAAATTTGTTGAACAAAACGACTTACGTATTTTAAGCATGCTAACCTTTAGCCCGGTAAGCAAATTAAAAAAAAACGCAATATGTAGGCTACACGAGAAAGGAGCCGTCGAGTAACCAAAACAAATGGGTTAAACAAATTCGTACACGTTATTTATCAATTTAACTCTAGAATGAAAGGATATACAACGAGAAACAACGTTTGACAACCTTTAAACAGTTTTAATAACTATCTCAAAAATTATCGCTCTGATGGAAACAACTGCTGAGTTATCTACTCAAATTTGTTGAACAAAACGACTTACGTATTTTAAGCATGCTAACCTTTAGCCCGGTAAGCAAATTAAAAAAAAAACGCAATATGTAGGCTACACGAGAAAGGAGCCGTCGAGTAACCAAAACAAATGCGTTAAACAAATTCGTACACGTTATTTATCAATCTAACTCTAGAATTAAAGGATATACAACGAGAAACAACGTTTGACAACCTTTAAACAGTTTTAATAACTATCTCACAAATTATCGCTCTGATGGAAACAACTGCTGAGTTATTGACTCAAATTTGTTGAACAAAACGACTTACGTATTTTAAGCATGCTAACCTTTAGCCCGGTAAGCAAATTAAAAAAAAACGCAATATGTAGGCTACACGAGAAAGGAGCCGTCGAGTAACCAAAAGGAATGCGTTAAACAAATTCGTACACGTTATTTATCAATTTAACTCTAGAATTAAAGGATATACAACGCGAAACAACGTTTGACAACCTTTAAACAGTTTTAATAACTATCTCAAAAATTGTCGCTCTGATGCAAACAACTGCTGAGTTATCTACTCAAATTAGTTGAACAAAACGACTTACGTATTTTAAGCATGCTAACCTTTAGCCCGGTAAGCAAATTAAAAAAAAAAACGCAATATGTAGGCTACACGAGAAAGGAGCCGTTGAGTAACCAAAACAAATGCGTTAAACAAATTCGTACACGTTATTTATCAATTTAACTCTAGAATTAAAGGATATACAACGAGAAACAACGTTTGACAACCTTTAAACAGTTTTAATAACTATCTCAAAAATTATCGCTCTGATGGAAACAACTGCTGAGTTATCCACTCAAATTTGTTGAACAAAACGACTTACGTATTTTAAGCATGCTAACCTTTAGCCCGGTAAGCAAATTAAAAAAAAAACGCAATATGTAGGCTACACGAGAAAGGAGCCGTCGAGTAACCAAAACAAATGCGTTAAACAAATTCGTACACGTTATTTATCAATTTAACTCTAGAATTAAAGGATATACAACGAGAAACAACGTTTGACAACCTTTAAACAGTTTTAATAACTATCTCAAAAATTGTCGCTCTGATGCAAACAACTGCTGAGTTATCTACTCAAATTTGTTGAAGAAAACGACTTACGTATTTTAAGCATGCTAACCTTTAGCACGGTAAGCAAATTAAAAATAAAACGCAATATGTAGGCTACACGAGAAAGGAGCCGTCGAGTAACCAAAACAAATGCGTTAAACAAATTCGTACACGTTATTTATCAATTTAACTCTAGAATTAAAGGATATACAACGAGAAACAACGTTTGACAACCTTTAAACAGTTTTAATAACTATCTCAAAAATTATCGCTCTGATGGAAACAACTGCTGAGTTATCTACTCAAATTTGTTGAACAAAATGACTTACGTATTTTAAGCATGCTAACCTTTAGCCCGGTAAGCAAATTAAAAAAAAAACGCAATATGTAGGCTACACGAGAAAGGAGCCGTCGAGTAACCAAAACAAATGCGTTAAACAAATACGTACATGTTATTTATCAATATAACTCTAGAATTAAAGGATATACAACGAGAAATAACGTTTGACAACCTTTAAATAGTTTTAATAACTATCTCAAAAATTATCGCTCTGATGGAAACAACTGCTGAGTTATCTACTCAAATTTGTTGAACAAAATGACTTACGTATTTTAAGCATGCTAACCTTTAGCCCGGTAAGCAAATTAAAAAAAAAACGCAATATGTAGGCTACACGAGAAAGGAGCCGTCGAGTAACCAAAACAAATGCGTTAAACAAATTCGTACATGTTATTTATCAATATAACTCTAGAATTAAAGGATATACAACGAGAAATAACGTTTGACAACCTTTAAATAGTTTTAATAACTATCTCAAAAATTGTCGCTCTGATGCAAACAACTGCTGAGTTATCTACTCAAATTTGTTGAACAAAACGACTTACGTATTTTAAGCATGCTAACCTTTAGCCCGGTAAGCAAATTAAAAAAAAACGCAATATGTAGGCTACACGAGAAAGGAGCCGTCGAGTAACCAAAACAAATGGGTTAAACAAATTCGTACACGTTATTTATCAATTTAACTCTAGAATGAAAGGATATACAACGAGAAACAACGTTTGACAACCTTTAAACAGTTTTAATAACTATCTCAAAAATTATCGCTCTGATGGAAACAACTGCTGAGTTATCTACTCAAATTTGTTGAACAAAACGACTTACGTATTTTAAGCATGCTAACCTTTAGCCCGGTAAGCAAATTAAAAAAAAAAAGCAATATGTAGGCTACACGAGAAAGGAGCCGTCGAGTAACCAAAACAAATGCGTTAAACAAATTCGTACACGTTATTTATCAATCTAACTCTAGAATTAAAGGATATACAACGAGAAACAACGTTTGACAACCTTTAAACAGTTTTAATAACTATCTCAAAAATTATCGCTCTGATGGAAACAACTGCTGAGTTATTGACTCAAATTTGTTGAACAAAACGACTTACGTATTTTAAGCATGCTAACCTTTAGCCCGGTAAGCAAATTAAAAAAAAACGCAATATGTAGGCTACACGAGAAAGGAGCCGTCGAGTAACCAAAAGGAATGCGTTAAACAAATTCGTACACGTTATTTATCAATTTAACTCTAGAATTAAAGGATATACAACGCGAAACAACGTTTGACAACCTTTAAACAGTTTTAATAACTATCTCAAAAATTGTCGCTCTGATGCAAACAACTGCTGAGTTATCTACTCAAATTTGTTGAACAAAACGACTTACGTATTTTAAGCATGCTAACCTTTAGCCCGGTAAGCAAATTAAAAAAAAAAACGCAATATGTAGGCTACACGAGAAAGGAGCCGTTGAGTAACCAAAACAAATGCGTTAAACAAATTCGTACACGTTATTTATCAATTTAACTCTAGAATTAAAGGATATACAACGAGAAACAACGTTTGACAACCTTTAAACAGTTTTAATAACTATCTCAAAAATTATCGCTCTGATGGAAACAACTGCTGAGTTATCCACTCAAATTTGTTGAACAAAACGACTTACGTATTTTAAGCATGCTAACCTTTAGCCCGGTAAGCAAATTAAAAAAAAAACGCAATATGTAGGCTACACGAGAAAGGAGCCGTCGAGTAACCAAAACAAATGCGTTAAACAAATTCGTACACGTTATTTATCAATTTAACTCTAGAATTAAAGGATATACAACGAGAAACAACGTTTGACAACCTTTAAACAGTTTTAATAACTATCTCAAAAATTGTCGCTCTGATGCAAACAACTGCTGAGTTATCTACTCAAATTTGTTGAAGAAAACGACTTACGTATTTTAAGCATGCTAACCTTTAGCACGGTAAGCAAATTAAAAAAAAACGCAATATGTAGGCTACACGAGAAAGGAGCCGTCGAGTAACCAAAACAAATGCGTTAAACAAATTCGTACACGTTATTTATCAATTTAACTCTAGAATTAAAGGATATACAACGAGAAACAACGTTTGACAACCTTTAAACAATTTTAATAACTATCTCAAAAATTATCGCTCTGATGGGAACAACTGCTGAGTTATCTACTCAAATTTGTTGAACAAAATGACTTACGTATTTTAATCATGCTAACCTTTAGCCCGGTAAGCAAATTAAAAAAAAAACGCAATATGTAGGCTACACGAGAAAGGAGCCGTCGAGTAACCAAAACAAATCCGTTAAACAAATACGTACATGTTATTTATCAATATAACTCTAGAATTAAAGGATATACAACGAGAAATAACGTTTGACAACCTTTAAATAGTTTTAATAACTATCTCAAAAATTGTCGCTCTGATGCAAACAACTGCTGAGTTATCTACTCAAATTTGTTGAACAAAACGACTTACGTATTTTAAGCATGCTAACCTTTAGCCCGGTAAGCAAATTAAAAAAAAACGCAATATGTAGGCTACACGAGAAAGGAGCCGTCGAGTAACCAAAACAAATGGGTTAAACAAATTCGTACACGTTATTTATCAATTTAACTCTAGAATGAAAGGATATACAACGAGAAACAACGTTTGACAACCTTTAAACAGTTTTAATAACTATCTCAAAAATTATCGCTCTGATGGAAACAACTGCTGAGTTATCTACTCAAATTTGTTGAACAAAACGACTTACGTATTTTAAGCATGCTAACCTTTAGCCCGGTAAGCAAATTAAAAAAAAAAAACGCAATATGTAGGCTACACGAGAAAGGAGCCGTCGAGTAACCAAAACAAATGCGATAAACAAATTCGTACACGTTATTTATCAATCTAACTCTAGAATTAAAGGATATACAACGAGAAACAACGTTTGACAACCTTTAAACAGTTTTAATAACTATCTCAAAAATTATCGCTCTGATGGAAACAACTGCTGAGTTATTGACTCAAATTTGTTGAACAAAACGACTTACGTATTTTAAGCATGCTAACCTTTAGCCCGGTAAGCAAATTAAAAAAAAACGCAATATGTAGGCTACACGAGAAAGGAGCCGTCGAGTAACCAAAAGGAATGCGTTAAAAAATTCGTACACGTTATTTATCAATTTAACTCTAGAATTAAAGGATATACAACGCGAAACAACGTTTGACAACCTTTAAACAGTTTTAATAACTATCTCAAAAATTGTCGCTCTGATGCAAACAACTGCTTAGTTATCTACTCAAATTTGTTGAACAAAACGACTTACGTATTTTAAGCATGCTAACCTTTAGCCCGGTAAGCAAATTAAAAAAAAAACGCAATATGTAGGCTACACGAGAAAGGAGCCGTTGAGTAACCAAAACAATTGCGTTAAACAAATTCGTACACGTTATTTATCAATTTAACTCTAGAATTAAAGGATATACAACGATAAACAACGTTTGACAACCTTTAAACAGTTTTAATAACTATCTCAAAAATTATCGCTCTGATGGAAACAACTGCTGAGTTATCCACTCAAATTTGTTGAACAAAACGACTTACGTATTTTAAGCATGCTAACCTTTAGCCCGGTAAGCAAATTAAAAAAAAAACGCAATATGTAGGCTACACGAGAAAGGAGCCGTCGAGTAACCAAAACAAATGCGTTAAACAAATTCGTACACGTTATTTATCAATTTAACTCTAGAATTAAAGGATATACAACGAGAAACAACGTTTGACAACCTTTAAACAGTTTTAATAACTATCTCAAAAATTGTCGCTCTGATGCAAACAACTGCTGAGTTATCTACTCAAATTTGTTGAAGAAAACGACTTACGTATTTTAAGCATGCTAACCTTTAGCACGGTAAGCAAATTAAAAAAAAAACGCAATATGTAGGCTACACGAGAAAGGAGCCGTCGAGTAACCAAAACAAATGCGTTAAACAAATTCGTACACGTTATTTATCAATTTAACTCTAGAATTAAAGGATATACAACGAGAAACAACGTTTGACAACCTTTAAACAGTTTTAATAACTATCTCAACAATTATCGCTCTGATGGAAACAACTGCTGAGTTATCTACTCAAATTTGTTGAACAAAACGACTTACGTATATTAAGCATGCTAACTTTTAGCCCGGTAAGCAAATTAAAAAAAAAAACGCAATATGTAGGCTACACGAGAAAGGAGCCGTCGAGTAACCAAAACAAATGCGTTAAACAAATTCGTACACGTTATTTATCAATCTAACTCTAGAATTAAAGGATATACAACGAGAAACAACGTTTGACAACCTTTAAACAGTTTTAATAACTATCTCAAAAATTATCGCTCTGATGGAAACAACTGCTGAGTTATGTACTCAAATTTGTTGAACAAAACGACTTACGTATTTTAAGCATGCTAACCTTTAGCCCGGTAAGCAAATTAAAAAAAAAAACGCAATATGTAGGCTACACGAGAAAGGAGCCATCGAGTAACCAAAACAAATGCGTTAAACAAATTCGTACACGTTATTTATCAATTTAACTCTAGAATTAAAGGATATACAACGAGAAAAAACGTTTGACAACCTTTAAATAGTTTTAATAACTATCTCAAAAATTATCGCTCTGATGGAAACAACTGCTGAGTTATCTACTCAAATTTGTTGAACAAAACGACCCACGTATTTTAAGCATGCTAACCTTTAGCCCGGTAAGCAAATTAAAAAAAAAAAACGCAATATGTAGGCTACACGAGAAAAGAGCCGTCGAGTAACCAAAACAAATGCGTTAAACAAATTCGTACACGTTATTTATCAATTTAACTCTTGAATTAAAGGATATACAACGAGAAACAACGTTTGACAACCTTTAAACAGTTTTAATAACTATCTCAAAAATTATCGCTCTGATGGAAACAACTGCTGAGTTATCTACTCAAATTTGTTGAACAAAACGACTTACGTATTTTAGGCATGCAAACCTTTAGCCCGGTAAGCAAATTAAAAAAAAAACGCAATATGTAGGCTACACGAGAAAGGAGCCGTCGAGTAACCAAAACAAATGCGTTAAACAAATTCGTACACGTTATTTATCAATATAACTCTAGAATTAAAGGATATACAACGAGAAACAACGTTTGACAACCTTTAAACAGTTTTAATAACTATCTCAAAAATTATCGCTCTGATGGAAACAACTGCTGAGTTATCTCCTCAAATTTGTTGAACAAAATGACTTACGTATTTTAAGCATGCTAACCTTTAGCCCGGTAAGCAAATTAAAAAAAAAAACGCAATATGTAGGCTACACGAGAAAGGAGCCGTCGAGTAACCAAAACAAATGCCTTAAACAAATTCGTACACGTTATTTATCAATTTAACTCTAGAATTAAGGATATACAACGAGAAATAACGTTTGACAACCTTTAAATAGTTTAAATAACTATCTCAAAAATTGTCGCTCTGATGCAAACAACTGCTGAGTTATCTACTCAAATTTGTTGAACAAAACGACTTACGTATTTTAAGCATGCTAACCTTTAGCCCGGTAAGCAAATTAAAAAAAAAACGCAATATGTAGGCTACACGAGAAAGGAGCCGCCGAGTAACCAAAACAAATGCTTTAAACAAATTCGTACACGTTATTGATCAATTTAACTCTAGAATTAAAGGATATACAACGAGAAACAACGTTTGACAACCTTTAAACAGTTTTAATAACTATCTCAAAAATTGTCGCTCTGATGCAAACAACTGCTGAGTTATCTACTCAAATTTGTTGAACAAAACGACTTACGTATTTTAAGCATGCTAACCTTTAGCCCGGTAAGCAAATTAAAAAAAAAACGCAATATGTAGGCTACACGAGAAAGGAGCCGTCGAGTAACCAAAACAAATGCGTTAAACAAATTCGTACACGTTATTTATCAATTTAACTCTAGAATTAAAGGATATACAACGAGAAACAACGTTTGACAACCTTTAAACAGTTTTAATAACTATCTCAAAAATTATCGCTCTGATGGAAACAACTGCTGAGTTATCTACTCAAATTTGTTGAACAAAACGACTTACGTATTTTAAGCATGCTAACCTTTAGCCCGGTAAGCAAATTAAAAAAAAAAACGCAATATGTAGGCTACACGAGAAAGGAGCCGTCGAGTAACCAAAACAAATGCGTTAAACAAATTCGTACACGTTATTTATCAATTTAACTCTAGAATTAAAGGATATACAACGAGAAACAATGTTTGACAACCTTTAAACAGTTTTAATAACTATCTCAAAAATTATCGCTCTGATGGAAACAACCGCTGAGTTATCTACTCAAATTTGTTGAACAAAACGACTTACGTATTTTAAGCATGCTAACCTTTAGCCCGGTAAGCAAATTAAAAAAAAAAACGCAATATGTAGGCTACACGAGAAAGGAGCCATCGAGGAACCAAAACAAATGCGTTAAACAAATTCGTACACGTTATTTATCAATTTAACTCTAGAATTAAAGGATATACAACGAGAAACAACGTTTGACAACCTTTAAATAGTTTTAATAACTATCTCAAAAATTATCGCTCTGATGGAAACAACTGCTGAGTTATCTACTCAAATTTGTTGAACAAAACGACCCACGTATTTTAAGCATGCTAACCTTTAGCCCGGTAAGCAAATTAAAAAAAAAAAACGCAATATGTAGGCTACACGAGAAAAGAGCCGTCGAGTAACCAAAACAAATGCGTTAAACAAATTCGTACACGTTATTTATCAATTTAACTCTAGAATTAAAGGATATACAACGAGAAACAACGTTTGACAACCTTTAAACAGTTTTAATAACTATCTCAAAAATTATCGCTCTGATGGAAACAACTGCTGAGTTATCTACTCAAATTTGTTGAACAAAACGACTTACGTATTTTAGGCATGCAAACCTTTAGCCCGGTAAGCAAACTAAAAAAACGCAATATGTAGGCTACACGAGAAAGGAGCCGTCGAGTAACCAAAACAAATGCGTTAAACAAATTCGTACACGTTATTTATCAATTTAACTCTAGAATTAAAGGATATACAACGAGAAACAACGTTTGACAACCTTTAAACAGTTTTAATAACTATCTCAAAAATTATCGCTCTGATGGAAACAACTGCTGAGTTATCTACTCAAATTTGTTGAACAAAATGACTTACGTATTTTAAGCATGCTAACCTTTAGCCCGGTAAGCAAATTAAAAAAAAAAAACGCAATATGTAGGCTACACGAGAAAGGAGCCGTCGAGTAACCAAAACAAATGCGTTAAACAAATTCGTACACGTTATTTATCAATTTAACTCTAGAATTAAGGATATACAACGAGAAATAACGTTTGACAACCTTTAAATAGTTTTAATAACTATCTCAAAAATTGTCGCTCTGATGCAAACACCTGCTGAGTTATCTACTCAAATTTGTTGAACAAAACGACTTACGTATTTTAAGCATGCTAACCTTTAGCCCGGTAAGCAAATTAAAAAAAAAAAACGCAATATGTAGGCTACACGAGAAAGGAGCCGCCGAGTAACCAAAACAAATGCGTTAAACAAATTCGTACACGTTATTTATCAATTTAACTCTAGAATTAAAGGATATACAACGAGAAACAACGTTTGACAACCTTTAAACAGTTTTAATAACTATCTCAAAAATTGTCGCTCTGATGCAAACAACTGCTGAGTTATCTACTCAAATTTGTTGAACAAAACGACTTACGTATTTTAAGCATGCTAACCTTTAGCCCGGTAAGCAATTTAAAAAAAAAACGCAATATGTAGGCTACACGAGAAAGGAGCCGTCGAGTAACCAAAACAAATGCGTTAAACAAATTCGTACACGTTATTTATCAATTTAACTCTAGAATTAAAGGATATACAACGAGAAACAACGTTTGACAACCTTTAAACAGTTTTAATAACTATCTCAAAAATTATCGCTCTGATGGAAACAACTGCTGAGTTATCTACTCAAATTTGTTGAACAAAACGACTTACGTATTTTAAGCATGCTAACCTTTAGCCCGGTAAGCAAATTAAAAAAAAAAACGCAATATATAGGCTACACGAGAAAGGAGCCGTCGAGTAACCAAAACAAATGCGTTAAACAAATTCGTACACGTTATTTATCAATTTAACTCTAGAATTAAAGGATATACAACGAGAAACAACGTTTGACAACCTTTAAACAGTTTTAATAACTATCTCAAAAATTGTCGCTCTGATGCAAACAACTGCTGAGTTATCTACTCAAATTTGTTGAACAAAACGACTTACGTATTTCAAGCATGCTAACCTTTAGCCCGGTAAGCAAATTTAAAAAAAAAACGCAATATGTAGGCTACACGAGAAAGGAGCCGTCGAGTAACCAAAACAAATGCGTTAAACAAATTCGTACACGTTATTTATCAATTTAACTCTAGAATTAAAGGATATACAACGAGAAACAACGTTTGACAACCTTTAAATAGTTTTAATAACTATCTCAAAAATTATCGCTCTGATGGAAACAACTGCTGAGTTATCTACTCAAATTTGTTGAACAAAACGACCCACGTATTTTAAGCATGCTAACCTTTAGCCCGGTAAGCAAATTAAAAAAAAAAACGCAATATGTAGGCTACACGAGAAAGGAGCCGTCGAGTAACCAAAACAAATGCGTTAAACAAATTCGTACACGTTGATGGATAAGGATATACAACGAGAAACAACGTTTGACAACCTTTAAACAGTTTTAATAACTATCTCAATAATTGTCGTTCTGATGCAAACAACTGCTGAGTTATCTACTCAAATTTGTTGAACAAAACGACTTACGTATTTTAAGCATGCTAACCTTTATCCCGGTAAGCAAATTAAAAAAAACGCAATATGTACAAATGCGTTAAACAAATTCGTACACGTTATTTATCAATTTAACTCTAGAATTAAAGGATATACAACGAGAAACAACGTTTGACAACCTTTAAACAGTTTTAATAACTATCTCAAAAATTATCGCTCTGATGGAAACAACTGCTGAGTTATCTACTCAAATTTGTTGAACAAAACGACTTACGTATTTTAGGCATGCAAACCTTTAGCCCGGTAAGCAAACTAAAAAAACGCAATATGTAGGCTACACGAGAAATAACGTTTCACAACCTTTAAATAGTTTTAATAACTATCTCAAAAATTATCGCTCTGATGCAAACAACTGCTGAGTTATCTACTCAAATTTGTTGAACAAAACGACTTACGTATTTTAAGCATGCTAACCTTTAGCCCGGTAAACAAATTAAAAAAAAAACGCAATATGTAGGCTACACGAGAAAGGAGCCGCCGAGTAACCAAAACAAATGCGTTAAACAAATTCGTACACGTTATTTATCAATTTAACTCTAGAATTAAAGGATATACAACGAGAAACAACGTTTGACAACCTTTAAACAGTTTTAATAACTATCTCAAAAATTGTCGCTCTGATGCAAACAACTGCTGAGTTATCTACTCAAATTTGTTGAACAAAACGACTTACGTATTTTAAGCATGCTAACCTTTAGCCCGGTAAGCAATTTAAAAAAAAAACGCAATATGTAGGCTACACGAGAAAGGAGCCGTCGAGTAACCAAAACAAATGCGTTAAACAAATTCGTACACGTTATTTATCAATTTAACTCTAGAATTAAAGGATATACAACGAGAAACAACGTTTGACAACCTTTAAACAGTTTTAATAACTATCTCAAAAATTATCGCTCTGATGGAAACAACTGCTGAGTTATCTACTCAAATTTGTTGAACAAAACGACTTACGTATTTTAAGCATGCTAACCTTTAGCCCGGTAAGCAAATTAAAAAAAAAAACGCAATATATAGGCTACACGAGAAAGGAGCCGTCGAGTAACCAAAACAAATGCGTTAAACAAATTCGTACACGTTATTTATCAATTTAGCTCTAGAATTAAAGGATATACAACGAGAAACAACGTTTGACAACCTTTAAACAGTTTTAATAACTATCTCAAAAATTGTCGCTCTGATGCAAACAACTGCTGAGTTATCTACTCAAATTTGTTGAACAAAACGACTTACGTATTTCAAGCATGCTAACCTTTAGCCCGGTAAGCAAATTTAAAAAAAAACGCAATATGTAGGCTACACGAGAAAGGAGCCGTCGAGTAACCAAAACAAATGCGTTAAACAAATTCGTACACGTTATTTATCAATTTAACTCTAGAATTAAAGGATATACAACGAGAAACAACGTTTGACAACCTTTAAATAGTTTTAATAACTATCTCAAAAATTATCGCTCTGATGGAAACAACTGCTGAGTTATCTACTCAAATTTGTTGAACAAAACGACCCACGTATTTTAAGCATGCTAACCTTTAGCCCGGTAAGCAAATTAAAAAAAAAACGCAATATGTAGGCTACACGAGAAAGGAGCCGTCGAGTAACCAAAACAAATGCGTTAAACAAATTCGTACACGTTGATGGATAAGGATATACAACGAGAAACAACGTTTGACAACCTTTAAACAGTTTTAATAACTATCTCAATAATTGTCGTTCTGATGCAAACAACTGCTGAGTTATCTACTCAAATTTGTTGAACAAAACGACTTACGTATTTTAAGCATGCTAACCTTTATCCCGGTAAGCAAATTAAAAAAAACGCAATATGTACAAATGCGTTAAACAAATTCGTACACGTTATTTATCAATTTAACTCTAGAATTAAAGGATATGCAACGAGAAACAACGTTTGACAACCTTTAAACAGTTTTAATAACTATCTCAAAAATTATCGCTCTGATGGAAACAACTGCTGAGTTATCTACTCAAATTTGTTGAACAAAACGACTTACGTATTTTAGGCATGCAAACCTTTAGCCCGGTAAGCAAACTAAAAAAACGCAATATGTAGGCTACACGAGAAATAACGTTTCACAACCTTTAAATAGTTTTAATAACTATCTCAAAAATTATCGCTCTAATGCAAACAACTGCTGAGTTATCTACTCAAATTTGTTGAACAAAACGACTTACGTATTTTAAGCATGCTAACCTTTAGCCCGGTAAACAAATTAAAAAAAAAACGCAATATGTAGGCTACACGAGAAAGGAGCCGCCGAGTAACCAAAACAAATGCGTTAAACAAATTCGTACACGTTATTTATAAATTTAACTCTAGAATTAAAGGATATACAACGAGAAACAACGTTTGACAACCTTTAAACAGTTTTAATAACTATCTCAAAAATTGTCGTTCTGATGCAAACAACTGCTGAGTTATCTACTCAAATTTGTTGAACAAAACGACTTACGTATTTTAAGCATGCTAACCTTTAGCCCGGTAAGCAAATTAAGAAAAACGCAATATGTAGGCTACACGAGAAAGGAGCCGTCGAGTAACCAAAACAAATGCGTTAAACAAATTCGTACACGTTATTTATCAATTTAACTCTAGAATTAAAGGATATACAACGAGAAACAACGTTTGGCAACCTTTAAACAGTTTTAACAACTATCTCAAAAATTATCGCTCTGATGGAAACAACTGCTGAGTTATCTACTCAAATTTGTTGAACAAAATGACTTACGCATTTTAAGCATGCTAACCTTTAGCCCGGTAAGCAAATTAAAAAAAAACGCAGTATATAGGCTACACGAGAAAGGAGCCGTCGAGTAACCAAAAAAAATGCGTTAAACAAATTCGTACACGTTATTTATCAATTTAACTCTAGAATTAAAGGATATACAACGAGAAACAAAGTTTGACAAGCTTTAAATAGTTTTAATAACTATCTCAAAAATTATCGCTCTGATGGAAACAACTGCTGAGTTATCTACTCAAATTTGTTGAACAAAACGACCTACGTATTTTAAGCATGCTAACCTTTAGCCCGGTAAGCAAATTAAAAAAAAACGCAATATGTAGGCTACACGAGAAAAGAGCCGTAGAGTAACCAAAACAAATGCGTTAAACAAATTCGTACACGTTATTTATCAATTTAACTCTAGAATTAAAGGATATACAACGAGAAACAACGTTTGACAACCTTTAAACAGTTGTAATAACTATCTCAAAAATTATTGCTCTGATGGAAACAACTGCTGAGTTATCTACTCAAATTTGTCGAACAAAACGACTTACGTATTTTAAGCATGCTAACCTTTAGCCCGGTAAGCAAATTTAAAAAAAAAACGCAATATGTAGGCTACACGAGAAAGGAGCCGTCGAGTAACCAAAACAAATGCGTTAAACAAATTCGTACACGTTATTTATCAATTTAACTCTAGAATTAAAGGATATACAACGAGAAACAACGTTTGACAACCTTTAAACAGTTTTAATAACTATCTCAAAAATTATCGCTCTGATGGAAACAACTGCTGAGTTATCTACTCAAATTTGTTGAACAAAACGACCCACGTATTTTAAGCATGCTAACCTTTAGCCCGGTAAGCAAATTAAAAAAAAAAAACGCAATATGTAGGCTACACGAGAAAGGAGCCGTCGAGTAACCAAAACAAATGCGTTAAACAAATTCGTACACGTTATTTATCAATTTAATTCTAGAATTAAAGGATATACAACGAGAAACAACGTTTGACAACCTTTGAGATAGTTTTAATAACTATCTCAAAAATTATCGCTCTGATGGAAACAACTGCTGAGTTATCTACTCAAATTTGTCGAACAAAACGACTTACGTATTTTTAAGCATGCTAACCTTTAGCCCGGTAAGCAAATTAAAAAAAAAAAACGCAATATGTAGGCTACACGAGAAAGGAGCCGTCGAGTAACCAAAACAAATGCGTTAAACAAATTCGTACTCTAGAATTAAAGGATATACAACGAGAAACAACGTTTGACAACCTTTAAACAGTTTTTAATAACTATCTCAAAAATTTTCGCTCTGGTGCAAACAACTGCTGAGTTATCTACTCAAATTTGTTGAACAAAACGACTTACGTATTTTAAGCATGCTAACCTTTAGCCCGGTAAGCAAATTAAAAAAAAAAAAAACGCAATATGTAGGCTACACAAGAAAGGAGCTGTCGAGTAACCAAAACAAATGCGTTAAACAAATTCGTACACGTTATTTATCAATTTAACTCTAGAAATAAAGGATATACAACGAGAAACATCGTTTGACAACCTTTAAATAGTTTTAATAACTATATCAAAAATTGTCGCTCTGATGCAAACAGCTGCTGAGTTATCAATTTGGTGAACAAAACGACTTACGTATTTTAAGCATGCTAACCTTTATCCCGGTAAGCAAATTAAAAAAAAAACGCAATATGTAGGCTACACGAGAACGGAGCCGTCGAGTAACCAAAACAAATGCGTTAAACAAATTCGTACACGTTATTTATCAATTTAACTCTAGAATTAAAGGATATACAACGAGAAACAACGTTTGACAACCTTTAAACAGTTTTAATAACTATCTCAAAAATTATCGCTCTGATGGAAACAACTGCTGAGTTATCTACTCAAATTTGTTGAACAAAACGACTTACGTATTTTAAGCATGCTAACCTTTAGCCCGGTAAGCAAATTAAAAAAAAACGCAATATGTAGGCTACACGAGAAAGGAGCCGTCGAGTAACCAAAACAAATGCGTTAAACAAATTCGTACACGTTATTTATCAATTTAACTCTAGAATTAAAGGATATACAACGAGAAACAACGTTTGACAACCTTTAAACAGTTTTAATAACTATCTCAAAAATTGTCGCTCTGATGCAAACAACTGCTGAGTTATCTACTCAAATTTGTTGAACAAAACGACTTACGTATTTTAAGCATGCTAACCTTTAGCCCGGTAAGCAAATTAAAAAAAAAACGCAATATGTAGGCTACACGAGAAAGGAGCCGTCGAGTAACCAAAACAAATGCGTTAAACAAATTCGTACACGTTATTTATCAATTTAACTCTAGAAATAAAGGATATACAACGGGAAACAACGTTTGACAACCTTTAAACAGTTTTAAAAACTATCTCAAAAATTGTCGCTCTGATGCAAACAACTGCTGAGTTATCTACTCAAATTTCTTGAACAAAACGACTTACGTATTTTAAGCATGCTAACCTTTAGCCCGGTAAGCAAATTAAAAAAAAACGCAATATGTAGGCTACACGAGAAAGGAGCCGTCGAGTAACCAAAACAAATGCGTTAAACAAATTCGTACACGTTATTTATCAATTTAACTCTAGAATTAAAGGATATACAACGAGAAACAAAATTTGACAACCTATAAACAGTTTTAATAACTATCTCAAAAATTATCGCTCTGATGGAAACAACTGCTGAGTTATCTACTCAAATTTGTTGAACAAAACGACTTACGTATTTTAAGCATGCTAACCTTTAGCCCGGTAAGCAAATTAAAAAAAAAACGCAATATGTAGGCTACACGAGAAAGGAGCCGTCGAGTAACCAAAACAAATGCGTTAAACAAATTCGTACACGTTATTTATCAATTTAACTCTAGAAATAAAGGATATACAACGAGAAACAACGTTTGACAACCTTTAAACAGTTTTAAAAACTATCTCAAAAATTGTCGCTCTGATGCAAACAACTGCTGAGTTATCTACTCAAATTTCTTGAACAAAACGACTTACGTATTTTAAGCATGCTAACCTTTAGCCCGGTAAGCAAATTAAAAAAAAACGCAATATGTAGGCTACACGAGAAAGGAGCCGTCGAGTAACCAAAACAAATGCGTTAAACAAATTCGTACACGTTATTTATCAATTTAACTCTAGAATTAAAGGATATACAACGAGAAACAACGTTTGACAACCTTTAAACAGTTTTAATAACTATCTCAAAAATTATCGCTCTGATGGAAACAACTGCTGAGTTATCTACTCAAATTTGTTGAACAAAACGACTTACGTATTTTAAGCATGCTAACCTTTAGCCCGGTAAGCAAATTAACAAAAAAAAAGCAATATGTAGGCTACACGAGAAAGGAGCCGTCGAGTAACCAAAACAAATGCGTTAAACAAATTCGTACACGTTATTTATCAATTTAACTCTAGAATTAAAGGATATACAACGAGAAACAACGTTTGACAACCTTTAAACAGTTTTAATAACTATCTCAAAAATTATCGCTCTGATGGGAACAACTGCTGAGTTATCTACTCAAATTTGTTGAACAAAACGACTTACGTATTTTAAGCATGCTAACCTTTAGCCCGGTAAGCAAATTAAAAAAAAAACGCAATATGTAGGCTACACGAGAAAGGAGCCGTCGAGTAACCAAAACAAATGCGTTAAACAAATTCGTACACGTTATTTATCAATTTAACTCTAGAATTAAAGGATATACAACGAGAAACAACGTTTGACAACCTTTAAACAGTTTTAATAACTATCTCAAAAATTATCGCTCTGATGGAAACAACTGCTGAGTTATCTACTCAAATTTGTTGAACAAAACGACTTACGTATTTTAAGCATGCTAACCTTTAGCCCGGTAAGCAAATTAACAAAAAAAAAGCAATATGTAGGCTACACGAGAAAGGAGCCGTCGAGTAACCAAAACAAATGCGTTAAACAAATTCGTACACGTTATTTATCAATTTAACTCTAGAATTAAAGGATATACAACGAGAAACAACGTTTGACAACCTTTAAACAGTTTTAATAACTATCTCAAAAATTATCGCTCTGATGGGAACAACTGCTGAGTTATCTACTCAAATTTGTTGAACAAAACGACTTACGTATTTTAAGCATGCTAACCTTTAGCCCGGTAAGCAAATTAAAAAAAAAACGCAATATGTAGGCTACACGAGAAAGGAGCCGTCGAGTAACCAAAACAAATGCGTTAAACAAATTCGTAACCGTTATTTATCAATTTAACTCTAGAATTAAAGGATATACAACGAGAAACAACGTTTGACAACCTTTAAACAGCTTTAATAACTATCTCAAAAATTATCGCTCTGATGGAAACAACTGCTGAGTTATCTACTCAAATTTGTTGAATAAAACGACTTACGTATTTTAAGCATGCTAACCTTTAGCCCGGTAAGCAAATTAAAAAAAAAAACGCAATATGTAGGCTACACGAGAAAGGAGCCGTCGAGTAACCAAAACAAATTCGTACACGTTATTTATCAATTTAACTCTAGAATTAAAGGATATACAACGAGAAACAACGTTTGACAACCTTTAAACAGTTTTAATAACTATCTCAAAAATTATCGCTCTGATGGAAACAACTGCTGAGTTATCTACTCAAATTTGTTGAACAAAACGACTTACATATTTTAAGCATGCTAACCTTTAGCCCGGTAAGCAAATTAAAAAAAAAACGCAATATGTAGGCCACATGAGAAAGGAGCCGTCGAGTAACCAAAACAAATGGGTTAAACAAATTCGTACACGTTATTTATCAATTTAACTCTAGAATTAAAGGATATACAACGAGAAACAACGTTTGACAACCTTTAAACAGTTTTAATAACTATCTCAAAAATTATCGCTCTGATGGAAACAACTGCTGAGCTATTTACTCAAATTTGTTGAACAAAACGACTTACGTATTTTAAGCATGCTAACCTTTAGCCCGGAAAGCAAATTAAAAAAAAAACGCAATATGTAGGCTACACGAGAAAGGAACCGTCGAGTAACCAAAACAAATGCGTTAAACAAATTCGTACACGTTATTTATCAATTTAACTCTAGAATTAAAGGATATACAACGAGAAACAACGTTTGACAACCTTTAAATAGTTTTAATAACTATCTCAAAAATTATCGCTCTGATGGAAACAACTGCTGAGTTATCTACTCAAATTTGTTGAACAAAACGACTTACGTATTTTAAGCATGCTAACCTTTAGCCCGGTAAGCAAATTAAAAAAAAAACGCAATATGTAGGCTACACGAGAAAGGAGCCGTCGAGTAACCAAAACAAATGCGTTAAACAAATTCGTACACGTTATTTATCAATATAACTCTAGAATTAAAGGATATACAACGAGAAACAACGTTTGACAACCTTTAAACAGTTTTAATAACTATCTGAAAAATTATCGCTCTGATGGAAACAACTGCTGAGTTATTTACTCAAATTTGTTGAACAAAACGACTTACGTATTTTAAGCATGCTAACCTTTAGCCCGGTAAGCAAATTAAAAAAAAAGCAATATGTAGGCTACACGAGAAAGGAACCGTCGAGTAACCAAAACAAATGCGTTAAACAAATTCGTACACGTTATTTATCAATTTAACTCTAGAATTAAAGGATATACAACGAGAAACAACGTTTGACAACCTTTAAATAGTTTTAAATACTGTCTCAAAAATTATCGCTCTGATGGAAACAACTGCTGAGTTATCTACTCAAATTTGTTGAACAAAACGACTTACGTATTTGAAGCATGCTAACCTTTAGCCCGGTAAGCAAATTAAAAAAAAAAACGCAATATGTAGGCTACACGAGAAAGGAGCCGTCGAGTAACCAAAACAAATGAGTTAAACAAATTCGTACACGTTATTTATCAATTTAACTCTAGAATTAAAGGATATACAACGAGAAACAACGTTTGACAACCTTTAAACAGTTTTAATAACTATCTCAAAAATTATCGCTCTGATGGAAACAACTGCTGAGTTATCTACTCAAATTTGTTGAACAAAAAGACTTACGTATTTTAAGCATGCTAACCTTTAGCCCGGTAAGCAAATTAAAAAAAAAACGCAATATTAGGCTACACGAGAAAGGAGCCGTCGAGTAACCAAAACAAATGCGTTAAACAAATTCGTACACGTTATTTATCAATTTAACTCTAGAATTAAAGGATATACAACGAGAAACAACGTTTGACAACCTTTAAACAGCTTTAATAACTATCTCAAAAATTATCGCTCTGATGGAAACAACTGCTGAGTTATCTACTCAAATTTGTTGAACAAAACGACTTACGTATTTTAAGCATGCTAACCTTTAGCCCGGTAAGCAAATTAAAAAAAAAACGCAATATGTAGGCTACACGAGAAAGGAGCCGTCGAGTAACCAAAACAAATGCGTTAAACAAATTCGTACAAGTTATTTATCAATTTAATTCTAGAATTAAAGGATATACAACGAGAAACAACGTTTGACAACCTTTGAGAGAGTTTTAATAACTATCTCAAAAATTATCGCTCTGATGGAAACAACTGCTGAGTTATCTACTCAAATTTGTTGAACAAAACGACTTACGTATTTTAAGCATGCTAACCTTTAGCCCGGTAAGCAAATTAAAAAAAAAACGCAATATGTAGGCTACACGAGAAAGGAGCCGTCGAGTAAGCAAAACAAATGCGTTAAACAAATTCGTACACGTTATTTATCAATTTAACTCTAGAATTAAAGGATATACAACGAGAAACACCGTTTGACAACCTTCAAACAGTTTTAATAACTATCTCAAAAATTGTCGCTCTGATGCAAACAACTGCTAAGTTATCTACTCAAATTTGTTGAACAAAACGACTTACGTATTTTAAGCATGCTAACCTTTAGCCCGGTAAGCAAATTAAAAAAAAACGCAATATGTAGGCTACACGAGAAAGGAGCCGTCGAGTAACCAAAACAAATCCGTTAAAAAAATTCGTACACGTTATTTATCAATTTAACTCTAGAAATAAAGGATATACAACGAGAAACATCGTTTGACAACCTTTAAATAGTTTTAATAACTATCTCAAAAATTATCGCTCTGATGGAAACAACTGCAGAGTTATCTACTCAAATTTGTTGAACAAAACGACTTACGTATTTTAAGCATGCTAACCTTTAGCCCGGTAAGCAAATTAAAAAAAAAACGCAATATGTAGGCTACACGAGAAAGGAGCCGTCAAGTAACCAAAACAAATGCGTTAAACAAATTCGTACACGTTATTTATCAATTTAACTCTAGAATTAAAGGATATACAACGAGAAACAACGTTTGACAACCTTTAAATAGTTTTAATAACTATCTCAAAAATTATCGCTCTGATGGAAACAATTGCTGAGTTATCTACTCAAATTTGTTGAACAAAACGACTTACGTATTTTAAGCATGCTAACCTTTAGCCCGGTAAGCAAATTAAAAAAAAAACGCAATATGTAGGCTACACGAGAAAGGAGCCGTCGAGTAAGCAAAACAAATGCGTTAAACAAATTCGTACACGTTATTTATCAATTTAACTCTAGAATTAAAGGATATACAACGAGAAACACCGTTTGACAACCTTCAAACAGTTTTAATAACTATCTCAAAAATTGTCGCTCTGATGCAAACAACTGCTAAGTTATCTACTCAAATTTGTTGAACAAAACGACTTACGTATTTTAAGCATGCTAACCTTTAGCCCGGTAAGCAAATTAAAAAAAAACGCAATATGTAGGCTACACGAGAAAGGAGCCGTCGAGTAACCAAAACAAATCCGTTAAAAAAATTCGTACACGTTATTTATCAATTTAACTCTAGAAATAAAGGATATACAACGAGAAACATCGTTTGACAACCTTTAAATAGTTTTAATAACTATCTCAAAAATTATCGCTCTGATGGAAACAACTGCAGAGTTATCTACTCAAATTTGTTGAACAAAACGACTTACGTATTTTAAGCATGCTAACCTTTAGCCCGGTAAGCAAATTAAAAAAAAAACGCAATATGTAGGCTACACGAGAAAGGAGCCGTCAAGTAACCAAAACAAATGCGTTAAACAAATTCGTACACGTTATTTATCAATTTAACTCTAGAATTAAAGGATATACAACGAGAAACAACGTTTGACAACCTTTAAATAGTTTTAATAACTATCTCAAAAATTATCGCTCTGATGGAAACAATTGCTGAGTTATCTACTCAAATTTGTTGAACAAAACGACTTACGTATTTTAAGCATGCTAACCTTTAGCCCGGTAAGCAAATTAAAAAAAAAACGCAATATGTAGGCTACACGAGAAAGGAGCCGTCGAGTAACCAAAACAAATGCGTTAAACAAATTCGTACACGTTATTTATCAATTTAACTCTAGAATTAAAGAATATACAACGAGAAACAACGTTTGACAACCTTTAAACAGTTTTAATAACTATCTCAAAAATTGTCGCTCTGATGCAAACAACTGCTGAGTTATCTACTCAAATTTGTTGAACAAAACGACTTACGTATTTTAAGCATGCTAACCTTTAGCCCGGTAAGCAAATTAAAAAAAAAACGCAATATGTAGGCTACACGAGAAAGGTGCCGTCGAGTAACCAAAACAAATGCGTTAAACAAATTCGTACACATTATTTATCAATTTAACTCTAGAATTAAAGGATATACAACGAGAAACAACGTTTGACAACCTTTAAATAGTTTTAATAACTATCTCAAAAATTATCGCTCTGATGGAAACAACTGCTGAGTTATCTACTCAAATTTGTTGAACAAAACGACTTACGTATTTTAAGCATGCTAACCTTTAGCCCGGTAAGCAAATTAAAAAAAAAAACGCAATATGTAAGCTACACGAGAAAGGAGCCGTCGAGTAACCAAAACAAATGCGTTATTTATCAATTTAACTCTAGAATTAAAGGATATACAACGAGAAACAACGTTTGACAACCTTTAAATAGTTTTAATAACTATCTCAAAAATTATCGCTCTGATGGAAACAACTGCTGAGTTATCTACTCAAATTTGTTGAACAAAACGGCTTACGTATTTTAAGCATGCTAACCTTTAGCCCGGTAAGCAAATTAAAAAAAAAAACGCAATATGTAGGCTGCACGAGAAAGGAGCCGTCGAGTAACCAAAACAAATGCGATAAACAAATTCGTACACGTTATTTATCAATTTAACTCTAGAATTAAAGGATATACAACGAGAAACAAAGTTTGACAACCTTTAAACAGTTTTAATAACTATCTCAAAAATTATCGCTCTGATGGAAACAACTGCTGAGTTATCTACTCAAATTTGTTGAACAAAACGACTTACGTATTTTAAGCATGCTAACCTTTAGCCCGGTAAGCAAATTAAAAAAAAAACGCAATATGTAAGCTACACGAGAAAGGAGCCGTCGAGTAACCAAAACAAATGCGTTAAACAAATTCTTACACGTTATTTATCAATTTAACTCTAGAATTAAAGGATATACAACGAGAAACAACGTTTGACAACCTTTAAACAGTTTTAATAACTATCTCAAAAATTATCGCTCTGATGGAAACAACTGCTGAGTTATCTACTCAAATTTGTTGAACAAAACGACTTACGTATTTTAAGCATGCTAACCTTTAGCCCAGTAAGCAAATTAAAAAAAAAAACGCAATATGTAGGCTACACGAGAAAGGAGCCGTCGAGTAACCAAAACAAATGCGTTAAACAAATTCGTACACGTTATTTATCAATTTAACTCTAGAATTAAAGGATATACAACGAGAAACAACGTTTGACAACCTTTAAACAGTTTTAATAACTATCTCAAAAATTATCGCTCTGATGGAAACAACTGCTGAGTTATCTACTCAAATTTGTTGAACAAAACGACTTACGTATTTTAAGCATGCTAACCTTTAGCCCGGTAAGCAAATTAAAAAAAAAAACACAATATGTAGGCTACACGAGAAAGGAGCCGTCGAGTAACCAAAACAAATGCGTTAAACAAATTCGTACACGTTATTTATCAATTTAACTCTAGAATTAAAGGATATACAACGAGAAACAACGTTTGACAACCTTTAAACAGTTTTAATAACTATCTCAAAAATTATCGCTCTGATGGAAACAACTGCTGAGTTATCTACTCAAATTTGTTGAACAAAACTACTTACGTATTTTAAGCATGCTAACTTTAGCCCGGTAAGCAAATTAAAAAAAAACGCAATATGTAGGCTACACGAGAAAGGAGCCGTCGAGTAAGCAAAACAAATGCGTTAAACAAATTCGTACACGTTATTTATCAATTTAGCTCTAGAATTAAAGGATATACAACGAGAAACAACGTTTGACAACCTTTAAACAGTTTTAATAACTATCTCAAAAATTATCGCTCTGATGGAAACAACTGCTGAGTTATCTACTCAAATTTGTTGAACAAAACGACTTACGTATTTTAAGCATGCTAACATTTATCCCGGTAAGCAAATTAAAAAAAAAACGCAATATGTAGGCTACACGAGAAAGGAGCCATAGAGTAACCAAAACAAATGCGTTAAACAAATTCGTACACGTTATTTATCAATTTAACTCTAGAATTAAAGGATATGCAACGAGAAACAACGTTTGACAACCTTTAAACAGTTTTAATAACTATCTCAAAAATTGTCGCTTTGATGCAAACAACTGCTGAGTTATCTACTCAAATTTGTTGAACAAAACGACTTACGTATTTTAAGCATGCTAACCTTTAGCCCGGTAAGCAAATTAAAAAAAAAACGCAATATGTAGGCTACACGAGAAAGGAGCCGTCGAGTAACCAAAACAAATGCGTTAAACAAATTTGTACACGTTATTTATCAATTTAACTCTAGAATTAAAGGATATACAACGAGAAACAACGTTTGACAACCTTTAAACAGTTTTAATAACTATCTCAAAAATTATCGCTCTGATGGAAACAACTGCTGAGTTATCTACTCAAATTTGTTGAACAAAACGACATACGTATTTTAAGCATGCTAACCTTTAGCCCGGTAAGCAAATTAAAAAAAAAACGCAATATATAGGCTACACGAGAAAGGAGCCATCGAGTAACCAAAACAAATGCGTTAAACAAATTCGTACACGTTATTTATCAATTTAACTCTAGAAATAAAGGATATACAACTAGAAACATCGTTTGACAACCTTTAAATAGTTTTAATAACTATCTCAAAAATTATCGCTCTGATGGAAACAACTGCTGAGTTATCTACTCAAATTTGTTGAACAAAACTACTTACGTATTTTAAGCATGCTAACCTTTAGCCCGGTAAGCAAATTAAAAAAAAACGCAATATGTAGGCTACACGAGAAAGGAGCCGTCGAGTAACCAAAACAAATCCGTTAAAAAAATTCGTACACGTTATTTATCAATTTAACTCTAGAAATAAGGGATATACAACGAGAAATATCGTTTGACAACCTTTAAATAGTTTTAATAACTATCTCAAAAATTATCGCTCTGATGGAAACAACTGCAGAGTTATCTACTCAAATTTATTGAACAAAACGACTTACGTATTTTAAGCATGCTAACCTTTAGCCCGGTAAGCAAATTAAAAAAAAAACGCAATATGTAGGCTACACGAGAAAGGAGCCGTCAGGTAACCAAAACAAATGCGTTAAACAAATTCGTACACGTTATTTATCAATTTAACTCTAGAATTAAAGGATATACAACGAGAAACAACGTTTGACAACCTTTAAATAGTTTTAATAACTATCTCAAAAATTATCGCTCTGATGGAAACAACTGCTGAGTTATCTACTCAAATTTGTTGAACAAAACGACTTACGTATTTTAAGCATGCTAACCTTTAGCCCGGTAAGCAAATTAAAAAAAAAACGCAATATGTAGGCTACACGAGAAAGGAGCCGTCGAGTAACCAAAACAAATGCGTTAAACAAATTCGTACACGTTATTTATCAATTTAACTCTAGAATTAAAGGATATACAACGAGAAACAACGTTTGACAACCTTTAAACAGTTTTAATAACTATCTCAAAAATTGTCGCTCTGATGCAAACAACTGCTGAGTTATATACTCAAATTTGTTGAACAAAACGAGTTACGTATTTTAAGCATGCTAACCTTTAGCCCGGTAAGCAAATTAAAAAAAAAAGCGCAATATGTAGGCTACACGAGAAAGGAGCCGTCGAGTAACCAAAACAAATGCGTTAAACAAATTCGTACACATTATTTATCAATTTAACTCTAGAATTAAAGGATATACAACGAGAAACAACGTTTGACAACCTTTAAGTAGTTTTAATAACTATCTCAAAAATTATCGCTCTGATGGAAACAACTGCTGAGTTATCTACTCAAATTTGTTGAACAAAACGACTTACGTATTTTAAGCATGCTAACCTTTAGCCCGGTAAGCAAATTAAAAAAAAAACGCTATATGTAGGCTACACGAGAAAGGAGCCGTCGAGTAACCAAAACAAATGCGTTATTTATCAATTTAACTCTAGAATTAAAGGATATACAACGAGAAACAACGTTTGACAACCTTTAAATAGTTTTAATAACTATCTCAAAAATTATCGCTATGATGGAAACAACTGCTGAGTTATCTACTCAAATTTGTTGAACAAAACGGCTTACGTATTTTAAGCATGCTAACCTTTAGCCCGGTAAGCAAATTAAAAAAAAAACGCAATATGTAGGCTACACGAGAAAGGAGCCGTCGAGTAACCAAAACAAATGCGATAAACAAATTCGTACACGTTATTTATCAATTTAACTCTAGAATTAAAGGATATACAACGAGAAACAAAGTTTGACAACCTTTAAACAGTTTTAATAACTATCTCAAAAATTATCGCTCTGATGGAAACAACTGCTGAGTTATCTACTCAAATTTGTTGAACAAAACGACTTACGTATTTTAAGCATGCTAACCTTTAGCCCGGTAAGCAAATTAAAAAAAAAACGCAATATGTAAGCTACACGAGAAAGGAGCCATCGAGTAACCAAAACAAATGCGTTAAACAAATTCTTACACGTTATTTATCAATTTAACTCTAGAATTAAAGGATATACAACGAGAAACAACGTTTGACAACCTTTAAACAGTTTTAATAACTATCTCAAAAATTATCGCTCTGATGGAAACAACTGCTGAGTTATCTACTCAAATTTGTTGAACAAAACGACATACGTATTTTAAGCATGCTAACCTTTAGCCCGGTAAGCAAATTAAAAAAAAAACGCAATATATAGGCTACACGAGAAAGGAGCCATCGAGTAACCAAAACAAATGCGTTAAACAAATTCGTACACGTTATTTATCAATTTAACTCTAGAAATAAAGGATATACAACTAGAAACATCGTTTGACAACTTTTAAATAGTTTTAATAAATATCTCAAAAATTATCGCTCTGATGGAAACAACTGCTGAGTTATCTACTCAAATTTGTTGAACAAAACTACTTACGTATTTTAAGCATGCTAACCTTTAGCCCGGTAAGCAAATTAAAAAAAAACGCAATATGTAGGCTACACGAGAAAGGAGCCGTCGAGTAACCAAAACAAATCCGTTAAAAAAATTCGTACACGTTATTTATCAATTTAACTCTAGAAATAAGGGATATACAACGAGAAATATCGTTTGACAACCTTTAAATAGTTTTAATAACTATCTCAAAAATTATCGCTCTGATGGAAACAACTGCAGAGTTATCTACTCAAATTTGTTGAACAAAACGACTTACGTATTTTAAGCATGCTAACCTTTAGCCCGGTAAGCAAATTAAAAAAAAAACGCAATATGTAGGCTACACGAGAAAGGAGCCGTCAGGTAACCAAAACAAATGCGTTAAACAAATTCGTACACGTTATTTATCAATTTAACTCTAGAATTAAAGGATATACAACGAGAAACAACGTTTGACAACCTTTAAATAGTTTTAATAACTATCTCAAAAATTATCGCTCTGATGGAAACAACTGCTGAGTTATCTACTCATATTTGTTGAACAAAACGACTTACGTATTTTAAGCATGCTAACCTTTAGCCCGGTAAGCAAATTAAAAAAAAAACGCAATATGTAGGCTACACGAGAAAGGAGCCGTCGAGTAACCAAAACAAATGCGTTAAACAAATTCGTACACGTTATTTATCAATTTAACTCTAGAATTAAAGGATATACAACGAGAAACAACGTTTGACAACCTTTAAACAGTTTTAATAACTATCTCAAAAATTGTCGCTCTGATGCAAACAACTGCTGAGTTATATACTCAAATTTGTTGAACAAAACGACTTACGTATTTTAAGTATGCTAACCTTTAGCCCGGTAAGCAAATTAAAAAAAAAACGCAATATGTAGGCTACACGAGAAAGGAGCCGTCGAGTAACCAAAACAAATGCGTTAAACAAATTCGTACACATTATTTATCAATTTAACTCTAGAATTAAAGGATATACAACGAGAAACAACGTTTGACAACCTTTAAGTAGTTTTAATAACTATCTCAAAAATTATCGCTCTGATGGAAACAACTGCTGAGTTATCTACTCAAATTTGTTGAACAAAACGACTTACGTATTTTAAGCATGCTAACCTTTAGCCCGGTAAGCAAATTAAAAAAAAAAACGCAATATGTAGGCTACACGAGAAAGGAGCCGTCGAGTAACCAAAACAAATGCGTTATTTATCAATTTAACTCTAGAATTAAAGGATATACAACGAGAAACAACGTTTGACAACCTTTAAATAGTTTTAATAACTATCTCAAAAATTATCGCTATGATGGAAACAACTGCTGAGTTATCTACTCAAATTTGTTGAACAAAACGGCTTACGTATTTTAAGCATGCTAACCTTTAGCCCGGTAAGCAAATTAAAAAAAAAACGCAATATGTAGGCTACACGAGAAAGGAGCCGTCGAGTAACCAAAACAAATGCGATAAACAAATTCGTACACGTTATTTATCAATTTAACTCTAGAATTAAAGGATATACAACGAGAAACAAAGTTTGACAACCTTTAAACAGTTTTAATAACTATCTCAAAAATTATCGCTCTGATGGAAACAACTGCTGAGTTATCTACTCAAATTTGTTGAACAAAACGACTTACGTATTTTAAGCATGCTAACCTTTAGCCCGGTAAGCAAATTAAAAAAAACACGCAATATGTAAGCTACACGAGAAAGGAGCCATCGAGTAACCAAAACAAATGCGTTAAACAAATTCTTACACGTTATTTATCAATTTAACTCTAGAATTAAAGGATATACAACGACAAACAACGTTTGACAACCTTTAAACAGTTTTAATAACTATCTCAAAAATTATCGCTCTGATGGAAACAACTGCTGAGTTATCTACTCAAATTTGTTGAACAAAACGACTTACGTATTTTAAGCATGCTAACCTTTAGCCCAGTAAGCAAATTAAAAAAAAAACGCAATATGTAGGCTACACGAGAAAGGAGCCGTCGAGTAACCAAAACAAATGCGTTAAACAAATTCGTACACGTTATTTATCAATTTAACTCTAGAATTAAAGGATATACAACGAGAAACAACGTTTGACAACCTTTAAACAGTTTTAATAACTATCTCAAAAATTATCGCTCTGATGGAAACAACTGCTGAGTTATCTACTCAAATTTGTTGAACAAAACGACTTACGTATTTTAAGCATGGTAACCTTTAGCACGGTAAGCAAATTAAAAAAAAAAAACACAATATGTAGGCTACACGAGAAAGGAGCCATAGAGTAACCAAAACAAATGCGTTAAACAAATTCGTACACGTTATTTATCAATTTAACTCTAGAATTAAAGGATATACAACGAGAAACAACGTTTGACAACCTTTAAACAGTTTTAATAACTATCTCAAAAATTGTCGCTTTGATGCAAACAACTGCTGAGTTATCTACTCAAATTTGTTGAACAAAACGACTTACGTATTTTAAGCATGCTAACCTTTAGCCCGGTAAGCAAATTAAAAAAAAAACGCAATATGTAGGCTACACGAGAAAGGAGCCGTCGAGTAACCAAAACAAATGCGTTAAACAAATTTGTACACGTTATTTATCAATTTAACTCTAGAATTAAAGGATATACAACGAGAAACAACGTTTGACAACCTTTAAACAGTTTTAAAACTATCTCAAAAATTATCGCTCTGATGGAAACAACTGCTGAGTTATCTACTCAAATTTGTTGAACAAAACGACATACGTATTTTAAGCATGCTAACCTTTAGCCCGGTAAGCAAATTAAAAAAAAAACGCAATATATAGGCTACACGAGAAAGGAGCCATCGAGTAACCAAAACAAATGCGTTAAACAAATTCGTACACGTTATTTATCAATTTAACTCTAGAAATAAAGGATATACAACTAGAAACATCGTTTGACAACCTTTAAATAGTTTTAATAACTATCTCAAAAATTGTCGCTTTGATGCAAACAACTGCTGAGTTATCTACTCAAATTTGTTGAACAAAACGACTTACGTATTTTAAGCATGCTAACCTTTAGCCCGGCAAGCAAATTAAAAAAAAAACGCAATATGTAGGCTACACGAGAAAGGAGCCGTCGAGTAACCAAAACAAATGCGTTAAACAAATTTGTACACGTTATTTATCAATTTAACTCTAGAATTAAAGGATATACAACGAGAAACAACGTTTGACAACCTTTAAACAGTTTTAATAACTATCCCAAAAATTATCGCTCTGATGGAAACAACTGCTGAGTTATCTACTCAAATTTGTTGAACAAAACGACATACGTATTTTAAGCATGCTAACCTTTAGCCCGGTAAGCAAATAAAAAAAAAAACGCAATATATAGGCTACACGAGAAAGGAGCCGTCGAGTAACCAAAACAAATGCGTTAAACAAATTCGTACACGTTATTTATCAATTTAACTCTAGAATTAAAGGATATACAAAGAGAAACAAAGTTTGACAACCTTTAAACAGTTTTAATAACTATCTCAAAAATTGTCGCTCTGATGCAAACAACTGCTAAGTTATCTACTCAAATTTGTTGAACAAAACGACTTACGTATTTTAAGCATGCTAACCTTTAGCCCGGTAAGCTAATTAAAAAAAAAACGCAATATGTAGGCTACACGAGAAAGGAGCCGTCGAGTAACCAAAACAAATGCGTTAAACAAATTCGTACACGTTATTTATCAATTTAACTCTAGAAATAAAGGATATACAACGAGAAACATCGTTTGACAACCTTTAAATAGTTTTAATAACTATCTCAAAAATTATCGCTCTGATGGAAACAACTGCTGAGTTATCTACTCAAATTTGTTGAACAAAATGACTTACGTATTTTAAGCATGCTAACCTTTAGCCCGGTAAACAAATTTAAAAAAAAACGCAATATGTAGGCTACACGAGAAAGGAGCCGTCGAGTAACCAAAATAAATGCGTTAAACAAATTCGTACACGTTATTTATCAATTTAATTCTAGAATTAAAGGACATACAACGAGAAACAACGTTTGACAACCTTTGAGATAGTTTTAATAAGTATCTCAAAAATTATCGCTCTGATGGAAACAACTGCTGAGTTATCTACTCAAATTTGTTGAACAAAACGACTTACGTATTTTAAGCATGCTAACCTTTAGCCCGATAAGCAAATTAAAAAAAAAACGCAATATGTAGGCTACACGAGAAAGGAGCCGTCGAGTAAGCAAAACAAATGCGTTAAACAAATTCTTACACGTTATTTATCAATTTAACTCTAGAATTAAAGGATATACAATGAGAAACAACGTTTGACAACCTTTAAACAGTTTTAATAACTATCTCAAAAATTGTCGCTCTGATGCAAACAACTGCTAAGTTATCTACTCAAATTTGTTGAACAAAACGACTTACGTATTTTAAGCATGCTAACCTTTAGCCCGGTAAGCCAATTAAAAAAAAAAAACGCAATATGTAGGCTACACGAGAAAGGAGCCGTCGAGTAACCAAAACAAATGCGTTAAACAAATTCGTACACGTTATTTATCAATTTAACTCTAGAATTAAAGGATATACAACGAGAAACAACGTTTGACAACCTTTAAATAGTTTTAATAACTATCTCAAAAATTATCACTCTGATGGAAACAACTGCTGAGTTATCTACTCAAATTTGTTGAACAAAACGACTTTCGTATTTTAAGCATGCTAACCTTTAGCCCGGTAAGCAAATTAAAAAAAACGCAATATGTAGGCTACACGAGAAAGGAGCCGTCGAGTAACCAAAACAAATGCGTTAAACAAATTCGTACACGTTATTTATCAATATAACTCTAGAATTAAAGGATATACAACGAGAAACAACGTTTGACAACCTTTAAACAGTTTTAATAACTATCTCAAAAATTGTCGCTCTGATGCAAACAACTGCTGAGTTATCTACTCAAATTTGTTGAACAAAACGACTTACGTATTTTAAGCATGCTAACCTTTAGCCCGGTAAGCAAATTAAAAAAAAAAAACGCAATATGTAGGCTACACGAGAAAGGAGCCGTCGAGTAACCAAAACAAATGCGTTAAACAAATTCGTACACATTATTTATCAATTTAACTCTAGAATTAAAGGATATACAACGAGAAACAACGTTTGACAACCTTTAAATAGTTTTAATAACTATCTCAAAAATTATCGCTCTGATGGAAACAACTGCTGAGTTATCTACTCAAATTTGTTGAACAAAACGACTTGCGTATTTTAAGCATGCTAACCTTTAGCCCGGTAAGCAAATAAAAAAAAAAACGCAATATGTAGGCTACACGAGAAAGGAGCCGTCGAGTAACCAAAATAAATGTGTTAAACAAATTCGTACACGTTATTTATCAATTTAACTCTAGAATTAAAGGATATACAACGAGAAACAACGTTTGACAACCTTTAAATAGTTTTAATAACTATCGCAAAAATTATCGCTCTGATGGAAACAACTGCTGAGTTATCTACTCAAATTTGTTGAACAAAACGGCTTACGTATTTTAAGCATGCTAACCTTTAGCCCGGTAAGCAAATTAAAAAAAACGCAATATGTAGGCTACACGAGAAAGGAGCCATCGAGTAACCAAAACAAATGCGTTAAACAAATTCGTACACGTTATTTATCAATTTAACTCTAGAATTAAAGGATATACAACGAGAAACAACGTTTGACAACCTTTAAACAGTTTTAATAACTATCTCAAAAATTATCGCTCTGATGGAAACAACTGCTGAGTTATCTACTCAAATTTGTTGAACAAAACGACTTACGTATTTTAAGCATGCTAACCTTTAGCCCGGTAAGCAAATTAAAAAAAAAAACGCAATATGTAAGCTACACGAGAAAGGAGCCGTCGAGTAACCAAAACAAATGCGTTAAACAAATTCGTACACGTTATTTATCAATTTAACTCTAGAATTAAAGGATATACAACGAGAAACAACCTTTGACAACCTTTAAACAGTTTTAATAACTATCTCAAAAATAATCGCTCTGATGGAAACAACTGCTGAGTTATCTACTCAAATTTGTTGAACAAAACGACTTACGTATTTTAAGCATGCTAACCTTTAGCCCAGTAAGCAAATTAAAAAAAAAAAAACGCAATATGTAGGCTACACGAGAAAGTAGCCGTCGAGTAACCAAAACAAATGCGTTAAACAAATTCGTACACGTTATTTATCAATTTAACTCTAGAATTAAAGGATATACAACGAGAAACAACGTTTGACAACCTTTAAACAGTTTTAATAACTATCTCAAAAATTATCGCTCTGATGGAAACAACTGCTGAGTTATCTACTCAAATTTGTTGAACAAAACGACTTACGTATTTTAAGCTGCTAACCTTTAGCCCGGTAAGCAAATTAAAAAAAAAAACACAATATGTAGGCTACACGAGAAAGGAGCCGTCGAGTAACCAAAACAAATGCGTTAAACAAATTCGTACACGTTATTTATCAATTTAACTCTAGAATTAAAGATATACAACGAGAAACAACGTTTGACAACCTTTGAACAGTTTTAATAACTATCTCAAAAATTATCGCTCTGATGGAAACAACTGCTGAGTTATCTACTCAAATTTGTTGAACAAAACGACTTACGTATTTTAAGCATGCTAACCTTTAGCCCGGTAAGCAAATTAAAAAAAAAACGCAATATGTAAGCTACACGAGAAAGGAGCCGTCGAGTAACCAAAACAAATGCGTTAAACAAAATCGTACACGTTATTTATCAATTTAGCTCTAGAATTAAAGGATATACAACGAGAAACAACGTTTGACAACCTTTAAACAGTTTTAATAACTATCTCAAAAATTATCGCTCTGATGGAAACAACTGCTGAGTTATCTACTCAAATTTGTTGAACAAAACGACTTACGTATTTTAAGCATGCTAACCTTTCGCCCGGTAAGCAAATTAAAAAAAAACGCAATATGTAGGCTACACGAGAAAGGAGCCGTAGAGTAACCAAAACAAATGCGTTAAACAAATTCGTACACGTTATTTATCAATTTAACTCTAGAATTAAAGGATATACAACGAGAAACAACGTTTGACAACCTTTAAAGAGTTTTAATAACTATCTCAAAAATTGTCGCTTTGATGCAAACAACTGCTGAGTTATCTACTCAAATTTGTTGAACAAAACGACTTACGTATTTTAAGCATGCTAACCTTTAGCCCGGTAAGCAAATTAAAAAAAAAAACGCAATATGTAGGCTACACGAGAAAGGAGCCGTCGAGTAACCAAAACAAATGCGTTAAACAAATTTGTACACGTTATTTATCAATTTAACTCTAGAATTAAAGGATATACAACGAGAAACAACGTTTGACAACCTTTAAACAGTTTTAATAACTATCTCAAAAATTATCGCTCTGATGGAAACAACTGCTGAGTTATCTACTCAAATTTGTTGAACAAAACGACATACGTATTTTAAGCATGCTAACCTTTAGCCCGGTAAGCAAATTAAAAAAAAAATTCAATATATATGCTACACGAGAAAGGAGCCATCGAGTAACCAAAACAAATGCGTTAAACAAATTCGTACACGTTAATTATCAATTTAACTCTAGAAATAAAGGATATACAACTAGAAACATCGCTTGACAACCTTTAAATAGTTTTAATAACTATCTAAAAATTGTCGCTCTGATGCAAACAACTGCTGAGTTATCTACTCAAATTTGTTGAACAAAACGACTTACGTATTTTAAGCATGCTAACGTTTAGCCCGGTAAGCAAATTAAAAAAAAACCGCAATATGTAGGCTACACGAGAACGGAGCCGTCGAGTAACCAAAACAAATGCGTTAAACAAATTCGTACACGTTATTTATCAATTTAACTCTAGAAATAAAGGATATACAACGAGAAACATCGTTTGACAACCTTTAAATAGTTTTAATAACTATCTCAAAAATTGTCGCTCTGATGCAAACAACTGCTGAGTTATCTACTAAAATTTGTTGAACAAAACGACTTACGTATTTTAAGCATGCTAACCTTTAGCCCGGTAAGCAAATTTAAAAAAAACGCAATATATAGGCTACACGAGAAAGGAGCCATCGAGTAACCAAAACAAATGCGTTAAACAAATTCGTACACGTTATTTATCAATTTAACTCTAGAATTAAAGGATATACAACGAGAAACAACGTTTGACAACCTTTAAACAGTTTTAATAACTATCTCAAAAATTGTCGCTCTGCTGCAAACAACTGCTGAGTTATCTACTCAAATTTGTTGAACAAAACGACTTACGTATTTTAAGCATGCTAACCTTTAGCCCGGTAAGCAAATTAAAACAAAAACGCAATATGTAGGCTACACGAGAAAGGAGCCGTCGAGTAACCAAAACAAATGCGTTAAACAAATTCGTACACGTTATTTATCAATTTAACTCCAGAAATAAAGGATATACAACGAGAAACATCGTTTGACAACCTTTAAATAGTTTTAATAACTATCTCAAAAATTGTCGCTCTGATGCAAACAACTGCTGAGTTATCTACTCAAATTTGTTGAACAAAACGACTTACGTATTTTAAGCATGCTAAACTTTAGCCCGGTAATCAAATAAAAAAAAAAAACGCAATATGTAGGCTACACGAGAAAGGAGCCGTCGAGTAACCAAAACAAATGCGTTAAACAAATTCGTACACGTTATTTATCAATTTAACTCTAGAAATAAAGGATATACAACGAGAAACATCGTTTGACAACCTTTAAATAGTTTTAATAACTATCTCAAAAATTGTCGCTCTGATGCAAACAACTGCTGAGTTATCTACTCAAATTTGTTGAACAAATCGACTTACGTATTTTAAGCATGCTAACCTTTAGCCCGGTAAGCAAATTAAAAAAAAAAACGCATATGTAGGCTACACGAGAAAGGAGCCGTCGAGTAACCAAAACAAATGCGTTAAACAAATTCGTACACGTTATTTATCAATTTAACTCTAGAATTAAAGGATATACAACGAGAAACAACGTTTGACAACCTTTAAACAGTTTTAATAACTATCTCAAAAATTATCGCTCTGATGGAAACAACTGCTGAATTATCTACTCAAATTTGTTGAACAAAACGACTTACGTATTTTAAGCATGCTAACCTTTAGCCCGGTAAGCAAATTAAAAAAAAAAAAGCAATATGTAGGCTACACGAGAAAGGAGCCGTCGAGTAACCAAAACAAATGCGTTAAACAAATTCGTACACGTTATTTATCAATTTAACTCTACAATTAAAGGATATACAACGAGAAACAACGTTTGACAACCTTTAAACAGTTTTAATAACTATCTCAAAAATTATCGCTCTGATGGAAACAACTGCTGAGTTATCTACTCAAATTTGTTGAACAAAACGACTTACGTATTTTAAGCATGCTAACCTTTAGCCCGGTAAGCAAATTAAAAAAAAAACGCAATATGTAGGCTACACGAGAACGGAGCCACGTTATTTATCAATTTAACTCTAGAAATAAAGGGTATACAACGAGAAACATCGTTTGACAACCTTTAAATAGTTTTAATAACTATCTCAAAAATTATCGCTCTGATGGAAACAACTGCTGAGTTATCTACTCAAATTTGTTGAACAAAACGACTTACGTATTTTAAGCATGCTAACCTTTAGCCCAGTAAGCAAATTAAAAAAAAAAAACGCAATATGTAGGCTACACGAGAAAGTAGCCGTCGAGTAGCCAAAACAAATGCGTTAAACAAATTCGTACACGTTATTTATCAATTTAACTCTAGAATTAAAGGATATACAACGAGAAACAACGTTTGACAACCTTTAAACAGTTTTAATAACTATCTCAAAAATAATCGCTCTGATGGAAACAACTGCTGAGTTATCTACTCAAATTTGTTGAACAAAACGACTTACGTATTTTAAGCATGCTAACCTTTAGCCCGGTAAGCAAATTAAAAAAAAAAAACGCAATATGTAGGCTACACGAGAAAGGAGCCGTCGAGTAACCAAAACAAATGCGTTAAACAAATTCGTACACGTTATTTATCAATTTAACTCTAGAATTAAAGGATATACAACGAGAAACAACGTTTGACAACCTTTAAACAGTTTTAATAACTATCTCAAAAATTGTCGCTCTGATGCAAACAACTGCTGAGTTATCTACTCAAATTTGTTGAACAAAACGACTTACGTATTTTAAGCATGCTAACCTTTAGCCCGGTAAGCAAATTAAAAAAAAAACGCAATATGTAGGCTACACGAGAAAGGAGCCGTCGAGTAACAAAAACAAATGCGTTAAACAAATTCGTACACGTTATTTATAAATTTAACTCTAGAATTAAAGGATATACAACGAGAAACAACGTTTGACAACCTTTAAACAGTTTTAATAACTATCTCAAAAATTATCGCTCTGATGGAAACAACTGCTGAGTTATCTACTCAAATTTGTTGAACAAAACGACTTACGTATTTTAAGCATGCTAACCTTTAGCCCGGTAAGCAAATTAAAAAAAACGCAATATGTAGGCTACACGAGAAAGGAGCCGTCGAGTAACCAAAACAAATGCGTTAAACAAATTCGTACACGTTATTTATCAATTTAACTCTAGAATTAAAGGATATACAACGAGAAACAACGTTTGACAACCTTTAAACAGTTTTAATAACTATCTCAAAAATTATCGCTCTGATGGAAACAACTGCTGAGTTATCTACTCAAATTTGTTGAACAAAACGACTTACGTATTTTAAGCATGCTAAACTTTAGCCCGGTAAGCAAATTAAAAAAAAACGCAATATGTAGGCTACACGAGAAAGGAGCCATCGAGTAACCAAAACAAATGCGTTAAACAAATTCGTACACGTTAGTTATCAATTTAACTCTAGAAATAAAGGATATACAACGAGAAACATCGTTTGACAACCTTTAAATAGTTTTACTAACTATCTCAAAAATTGTCGCTCTGATGCAAACAACTGCTGAGTTATCTACTCAAATTTGTTGAACAAAACGACTTACGTATTTTAAGCATGCTAGCCTTTAGCCCGGTAAGCAAATTAAAAAAAAAAACGCAATATGTAGGCTACACGAGAAAGGAGCCGTCGAGTAACCAAAACAAATGCGTTAAACAAATTCGTACACGTTATTTATCAATTTAACTCTAGAATTAAAGGATATACAACGAGAAACAACGTTTGACAACCTTTAAACAGTTTTAATAACTATCTCAAAAATTGTCGCTCTGATGCAAACAACTGCTGAGTTATCTACTCAAATTTGTTGAACAAAACGACTTACGTATTTTAAGCATGCTAACCTTTAGCCCGGTAAGCAAATTAAAAAAAAAACGCAATATGTAGGCTACACGAGAAAGGAGCCGTCGAGTAACCAAAACGAATGCGTTAAACAAATTGGTACACGTTATTTTTCAATTTAACTCTAGAATTAAAGGATATACAACGAGAAACAACGTTTGACAACCTTTAAACAGTTTTAATAACTATCTCAAAAATTATCACTCTGATGGAAACAACTGCTGAGTTATCTACTCAAATTTGTTAACAAAACGACTTACGTATTTTAAGCATGCTAACCTTTAGCCCGGTAAGCAAATTAAAAAAAAAAACGCAATATGTAGGCTACACGAGAACGGAGCCGTCGAGTAACCAAAACAAATGCGTTAAACAAATTCGTACACGTTATTTATCAATTTAACTGTAGAAATAAAGGATATACAACGAGAAAGATCGTTTGACAACCTTTAAATAGTTTTAATAACTATCTCAAAAATTGTAGCTCTGATGCAAACAACTGCTGAGTTATCTACTCAAATTTGTTGAACAAAACGACTTACGTATTTTAAGCATGCTAACCTTTAGCCCGGTAAGCAAATTTAAAAAAAAACGCAATATGTAGGCTAAACCAGAAAGGAGCCGTCGAGTAACCAAAACAAATGCGTTAAACAAATTCGTACACGTTGTTTATCAATTTAACTCTAGAAATAAAGGATATACAACGAGAAACAGCGTTTGACAACCTTTAAATAGTTTTAATAACTATCTCAAAAATTGTCGCTCTGATGCAAACAACTGCTGAGTTATCTACTCAAATTTGTTGAACAAAACGACTTACGTATTTTAAGCATGCTCACCTTTAGCCCGGTAAGCAAATTAAAAAAAAAAAAACGCAATATGTAGGCTACACGAGAAAGGAGTCTTCGAATAACCAAAACAAATGCGTTAAACAAATTCGTACACGTTATTTATCAATTTAACTCTTGAATTAAAGGATATACAACGAGAAACAACGTTTGACAACCTTTAAACAGTTTTAATAACTATCTCAAAAATTATCGCTCTGATGGAAACAACTGCTGAGTTATCTACTCAAATTTGTTGAACAAAACGACTTACGTATTTTAAGCATGCTAATCTTTAGCCCGGTAAGCAAATTAAAAAAAAACGCAATATGTAGGCTACACGAGAAAGGAGCCGTCGAGTAACCAAAACAAATGCGTTAAACAAATTCGTACACGTTATTTATCAATTTAACTCTAGAAATAAAGGATATACAACGAGAAACATCGTTTGACAACCTTTAAATAGTTTTAATAACTATCTCAAAAATTGTCGCTCTGATGCAAACAACTGCTGAGTTATCTACTCAAATTTGTTGAACAAAACGACTTACGTATTTTAAGCATGCTAACCTTTAGCCCGGTAAGCAAATTAAAAAAAAACGCAATATGTAGGCTACACGAGAACGGAGCCGTCGAGTAACCAAAACAAATGCGTTAAACAAATTCGTACTCGTTATTTATCAATTTAACTCTAGAAATAAAGGATATACAACGAGAAACATCGTTTGACAACCTTTAAATAGTTTTAATAACTATCTCAAAAATTGTCGCTCTGATGCAAACAACTGCTGAGTTATCTACTCAAATTTGTTGAACAAAACGACTTACGTATTTTAAGCATGCTAACCTTTAGCCCGGTAAGCAAATTAAAAAAAAAAAACGCAATATGTAGGCTACACGAAAAAGGAGCCGTCGAGTAACCAAAACAAATGCGTTAAACAAATTCGTACACGTTATTTATCAATTTAACTCTAGAATTAAAGGATACACAACGAGAAACAACGTTTGACAACCTTTAAACAGTTTTAATAACTATCTCAAAAATTATCGCTCTGATGGAAACAACTGCTGAGTTATCTACTCAAATTTGTTAAACAAAACGACTTACGTATTTTAAGCATGCTAACCTTTAGCCCGGTCAGCAAACTAAAAAAAAAAAAACGCAATATGTAGGCTACACGAGAAAGGAGCCGTCGAGTAACCAAAACAAATGCGTTAAACAAATTCGTACACGTTATTTATCAAATTAATTCTAGAAATAAAGGATATACAACGAGAAACATCGTTTGACAACCTTTAAATAGTTTTAATAACTATCTCAAAAATTGTCGCTCTGATGCAAACAACTGCTGAGTTATCTACTCAAATTTGTTGAACAAAACGACTTACGTATTTTAAGCATGCTAACCTTTAGCCCGGTAAGCAAATTAAAAGAAAAACGCAATATGTAGGCTACACGAGAAAGGAGCCGTCGAGTAACCAAAACAAATGCGTTAAACAAATTCGTACGCGTTATTTATCAATTTAACTCTAGAAATAAAGGATATACAACGAGAAACATCGTTTGACAACCTTTAAATAGTTTTAATAACTATCTCAAAAATTATCGCTATGATGGAAACAACTGCTGAGTTATCTACTCAAATTTGTTGAACAAAACGACTTACGTATTTTAAGCATGCTAACCTTTAGCCCGGTAAGCAAATTAAAAAAAAACGCAATATGTAGGCTACACGAGAACGGAGCCGTCGAGTAACCAAAACAAATGCGTTAAACAAATTCGTACACGTTATTTATCAATTTAACTCTAGAAATAAAGGATATACAACGAGAAACATCGTTTGACAACCTTTAAATAGTTTTAATAACTATCTCACAAATTGTCGCTCTGATGCAAACAACTGCTGAGTTATCTACTCAAATTTGTTGAACAAAACGACTTACGTATTTTAAGCATGCTAACCTTTAGCCCGGTAAGCAAATTAAAAAAAAAAACGCAATATGTAGGCTACACGAGAAAGGAGCCGTCGAGTAACCAAAACAAATGCGTTAAACAAATTCGTACACGTTATTTATCAATTTAACTCTAGAATTAAAGGATATACAACGAGAAACAACGTTTGACAACCTTTAAACAGTTTTAATAACTATCTCAAAAATTATCGCTCTGATGGAAACAACTGCTGAGTTATCTACTCAAATTTGTTGAACAAAACGACTTACGTATTTTAAGCATGCTAACCTTTAGCCCGGTAAGCAAATTAAAAAAAAAAGCAATATGTAGGCTACACGAGAAAGGAGCCGTCGAGTAACCAAAACAAATGCGTTAAACAAATTCGTACACGTTATTTATCAATTTAACTCTAGAATTAAAGGATATACAACGAGAAACAACGTTTGACAACCTTTAAACAGTTTTAATAACTATCTCAAAAATTATCGCTCTGATGGAAACAACTGCTGAGTTATCTACTCAAATTTGTTGAACAAAACGACTTACGTATTTTAAGCATGCTAACCTTTAGCCCGGTAAGCAAATTAAAAAAAAAAACGCAATATGTAGGCTACACGAGAAAGGAGCCGTCGAGTCACCAAAACAAATGCGTTAAACAAATTCGTACACGTTATTTATCAATTTAACTCTAGAATTAAAGGATATACAACGAGAAACAACGTTTGACAACCTTTAAACAGTTTTAATAACTATCTCAAAAATTATCGCTCTGATGCAAACAACTGCTGAGTTATCTACTCAAATTTGTTGAACAAAACGACTTACGTATTTTAAGCATGCTAACCTTTAGCCCGGTAAGCAAATTAAAAAAAAAACGCAATATGTAGGCTACACGAGAAAGGAGCCGTCGAGTAACCAAAACGAATGCGTTAAACAAATTGGTACACGTTATTTATCAATTTAACTCTAGAATTAAAGGATATACAACGAGAAACAACGTGTGACAACCTTTAAACAGTTTTAATAACTATCTCAAAAATTATCGCTCTGATGGAAACAACTGCTGAGTTATCTACTCAAATTTGTTTAACAAAACGACTTACGTATTTTAAGCATGCTAACCTTTAGCCCGGTAAGCAAATTAAAAAAAAAAACGCAATATGTAGGCTACACGAGAACGGAGCCGTCGAGTAACCAAAACAAATGCGTTAAACAAATTCGTACACGTTATTTATCAATTTAACTCTAGAAATAAAGGATATACAACGAGAAAGATCGTTTGACAACCTTTAAATAGTTTTAATAACTATCTCAAAAATTGTAGCTCTGATGCAAACAACTGCTGAGTTATCTACTCAAATTTGTTGAACAAAACGACTTACGTATTTTAAGCATGCTAACCTTTAGCCCGGTAAGCAAATTAAAAAAAAAAACGCAATATGTAGGCTACACGAGAAAGGAGTCTTCGAATAACCAAAACAAATGCGTTAAACAAATTCGTACACGTTATTTATCAATTTAACTCTAGAATTAAAGGATATACAACGAGAAACAACGTTTGACAACCTTTAAACAGTTTTAATAACTATCTCAAAAATTATCGCTCTGATGGAAACAACTGCTGAGTTATCTACTCAAATTTGTTGAACAAAACGACTTACGTATTTTAAGCATGCTAACCTTTAGCCCGGTAAGCAAATTTAAAAAAAACGCAATATGTAGGCTACACGAGAAAGGAGCCGTCGAGTAACCAAAACAAATGCGTTAAACAAATTCGTACACGTTATTTATCAATTTAACTCTAGAAATAAAGGATATACAACGAGAAACATCGTTTGACAACCTTTAAATAGTTTTAATAACTATCTCAAAAATTGTCGCTCTGATGCAAACAACTGCTGAGTTATCTACTCAAATTTGTTGAACAAAACGACTTACGTATTTTAAGCATGCTAACCTTTAGCCCGGTAAGCAAATTAAAAGAAAAACGCAATATGTAGGCTACACGAGAAAGGAGCCGTCGAGTAACCAAAACAAATGCGTTAAACAAATTCGTACGCGTTATTTATCAATTTAACTCTAGAAATAAAGGATATACAACGAGAAACATCGTTTGACAACCTTTAAATAGTTTTAATAACTATCTCAAAAATTATCGCTATGATGGAAACAACTGCTGAGTTATCTACTCAAATTTGTTGAACAAAACGACTTACGTATTTTAAGCATGCTAACCTTTAGCCCGGTAAGCAAATTAAAAAAAAAAAACGCAATATGTAGGCTACACGAAAAAGGAGCCGTCGAGTAACCAAAACAAATGCGTTAAACAAATTCGTACTCGTTATTTATCAATTTAACTCTAGAAATAAAGGATATACAACGAGAAACATCGTTTGACAACCTTTAAATAGTTTTAATAACTATCTCAAAAATTATCGCTATGATGGAAACAACTGCTGAGTTATCTACTCAAATTTGTTGAACAAAACGACTTACGTATTTTAAGCATGCTAACCTTTAGCCCGGTAAGCAAATTAAAAGAAAAACGCAATATGTAGGCTACACGAGAAAGGAGCCGTCGAGTAACCAAAACAAATGCGTTAAACAAATTCGTACTCGTTATTTATCAATTTAACTCTAGAAATAAAGGATATACAACGAGAAACATCGTTTGACAACCTTTAAATAGTTTTAATAACTATCTCAAAAATTGTCGCTCTGATGCAAACAACTGCTGAGTTATCTACTCAAATTTGTTGAACAAAACGACTTACGTATTTTAAGCATGCTAACCTTTAGCCCGGTAAGCAAATTAAAAAAAAAAAACGCAATATGTAGGCTACACGAAAAAGGAGCCGTCGAGTAACCAAAACAAATGCGTTAAACAAATTCGTACACGTTATTTATCAATTTAACTCTAGAATTAAAGGATACACAACGAGAAACAACGTTTGACAACCTTTAAACAGTTTTAATAACTATCTCAAAAATTATCGCTCTGATGGAAACAACTGCTGAGTTATCTACTCAAATTTGTTAAACAAAACGACTTACGTATTTTAAGCATGCTAACCTTTAGCCCGGTCAGCAAACTAAAAAAAAAAAAACGCAATATGTAGGCTACACGAGAAAGGAGCCGTCTAGTAACCAAAACAAATGCGTTAAACAAATTCGTACACGTTATTTATCAAATTAATTCTAGAAATAAAGGATATACAACGAGAAACATCGTTTGACAACCTTTAAATAGTTTTAATAACTATCTCAAAAATTGTCGCTCTGATGCAAACAACTGCTGAGTTATCTACTCAAATTTGTTGAACAAAACGACTTACGTATTTTAAGCATGCTAACCTTTAGCCCGGTAAGCAAATTAAAAGAAAAACGCAATATGTAGGCTACACGAGAAAGGAGCCGTCGAGTAACCAAAACAAATGCGTTAAACAAATTCGTACGCGTTATTTATCAATTTAACTCTAGAAATAAAGGATATACAACGAGAAACATCGTTTGACAACCTTTAAATAGTTTTAATAACTATCTCAAAAATTATCGCTATGATGGAAACAACTGCTGAGTTATCTACTCAAATTTGTTGAACAAAACGACTTACGTATTTTAAGCATGCTAACCTTTAGCCCGGTAAGCAAATTAAAAAAAAACGCAATATGTAGGCTACACGAGAACGGAGCCGTCGAGTAACCAAAACAAATGCGTTAAACAAATTCGTACACGTTATTTATCAATTTAACTCTAGAAATAAAGGATATACAACGAGAAACATCGTTTGACAACCTTTAAATAGTTTTAATAACTATCTCACAAATTGTCGCTCTGATGCAAACAACTGCTGAGTTATCTACTCAAATTTGTTGAACAAAACGACTTACGTATTTTAAGCATGCTAACCTTTAGCCCGGTAAGCAAATTAAAAAAAAAAACGCAATATGTAGGCTACACGAGAAAGGAGCCGTCGAGTAACCAAAACAAATGCGTTAAACAAATTCGTACACGTTATTTATCAATTTAACTCTAGAATTAAAGGATATACAACGAGAAACAACGTTTGACAACCTTTAAACAGTTTTAATAACTATCTCAAAAATTATCGCTCTGATGGAAACAACTGCTGAGTTATCTACTCAAATTTGTTGAACAAAACGACTTACGTATTTTAAGCATGCTAACCTTTAGCCCGGTAAACAAATTAAAAAAAAAAGCAATATGTAGGCTACACGAGAAAGGAGCCGTCGAGTAACCAAAACAAATGCGTTAAACAAATTCGTACACGTTATTTATCAATTTAACTCTAGAATTAAAGGATATACAACGAGAAACAACGTTTGACAACCTTTAAACAGTTTTAATAACTATCTCAAAAATTATCGCTCTGATGGAAACAACTGCTGAGTTATCTACTCAAATTTGTTGAACAAAACGACTTACGTATTTTAAGCATGCTAACCTTTAGCCCGGTAAGCAAATTAAAAAAAAAACGCAATATGTAGGCTACACGAGAAAGGAGCCGTCGAGTCACCAAAACAAATGCGTTAAACAAATTCGTACACGTTATTTATCAATTTAACTCTAGAATTAAAGGATATACAACGAGAAACAACGTTTGACAACCTTTAAACAGTTTTAATAACTATCTCAAAAATTATCGCTCTGATGCAAACAACTGCTGAGTTATCTACTCAAATTTGTTGAACAAAACGACTTACGTATTTTAAGCATGCTAACCTTTAGCCCGGTAAGCAAATTAAAAAAAAACGCAATATGTAGGCTACACGAGAAAGGAGCCGTCGAGTAACCAAAACGAATGCGTTAAACAAATTGGTACACGTTATTTATCAATTTAACTCTAGAATTAAAGGATATACAACGAGAAACAACGTTTGACAACCTTTAAACAGTTTTAATAACTATCTCAAAAATTATCGCTCTGATGGAAACAACTGCTGAGTTATCTACTCAAATTTGTTTAACAAAACGACTTACGTATTTTAAGCATGCTAACCTTTAGCCCGGTAAGCAAATTAAAAAAAAAACGCAATATGTAGGCTACACGAGAACGGAGCCGTCGAGTAACCAAAACAAATGCGTTAAACAAATTCGTACACGTTATTTATCAATTTAACTCTAGAAATAAAGGATATACAACGAGAAAGATCGTTTGACAACCTTTAAATAGTTTTAATAACTATCTCAAAAATTGTAGCTCTGATGCAAACAACTGCTGAGTTATCTACTCAAATTTGTTGAACAAAACGACTTACGTATTTTAAGCATGCTAACCTTTAGCCCGGTAAGCAAATTAAAAAAAAAACGCAATATGTAGGCTACACGAAAAAGGAGCCGTCGAGTAACCAAAACAAATGCGTTGAACAAATTCGTACACGTTATTTATCAATTTAACTCTAGAAATAAAGGATATACAACGAGAAACATCGTTTGACAACCTTTAAATAGTTTTAATAACTATCTCAAAAATTGTCGCTCTGATGCAAACAACTGCTGAGTTATCTACTCAAATTTGTTGAACAAAACGACTTACGTATTTTAAGCATGCTAACCTTTAGCCCGGTAAGCAAATTAAAAAAAAAAACGCAATATGTAGGCTACACGAGAACGGAGCCGTCGAGTAACCAAAACAAATGCGTTAAACAAATTCGTACACGTTATTTATCAATTTAACTGTAGAACTAAAGGATATACAACGAGAAACATCGTTTGACAACCTTTAAATAGTTTTAATAACTATCTCAAAAATTTTCGCTCTGATGCAAACAACTGCTGAGTTATCTACTCAAATTTGTTGAACAAAACGACTTACGTATTTTAAGCCTGCTAACCTTTAGCCCGGTAAGCAAATTAAAAAAAAAACGCAATATGTAGGCTAAACCAGAAAGGAGCCGTCCAGTAACCAAAACAAATGCGTTAAACAAATTCGTACACGTTGTTTATCAATTTAACTCTAGAAATGAAGGATATGCAACGAGAAACAGCGTTTGACAACCTTTAAATAGTTTTAATAACTATCTCAAAAATTGTCGCTCTGATGCAAACAACTGCTGAGTTATCTACTCAAATTTGTTGAACAAAACGACTTACGTATTTTAAGCATGCTCACCTTTAGCCCGGTAAGCAAATTTAAAAAAAAAAAACGCAATATGTAGGCTACACGAGAAAGGAGTCTTCGAATAACCAAAACAAATGCGTTAAACAAATTCGTACACGTTATTTATCAATTTAACTCTAGAATTAAAGGATATACAACGAGAAACAACGTTTGACAACCTTTAAACAGTTTTAATAACTATCTCAAAAATTATCGCTCTGATGGAAACAACTGCTGAGTAACATCGTTTGACAACCTTTAAATAGTTTTAATAACTATCTCACAAATTGTCGCTCTGATGCAAACAACTGCTGAGTTATCTACTCAAATTTGTTGAACAAAACGACTTACGTATTTTAAGCATGCTAACCTTTAGCCCGGTAAGCAAATTAAAAAAAAAACGCAATATGTAGGCTACACGAGAAAGGAGCCGTCGAGTAACCAAAACAAATGCGTTAAACAAATTCGTACACGTTATTTATCAATTTAACTCTAGAATTAAAGGATATACAACGAGAAACAACGTTTGACAACCTTTAAACAGTTTTAATAACTATCTCAAAAATTATCGCTCTGATGGAAACAACTGCTGAGTTATCTACTCAAATTTGTTGAACAAAACGACTTACGTATTTTAAGCATGCTAACCTTTAGCCCGGTAAGCAAATTAAAAAAAAAAGCAATATGTAGGCTACATGAGAAAGGAGCCGTCGAGTAACCAAAACAAATGCGTTAAACAAATTCGTACACGTTATTTATCAATTTAACTCTACAATTAAATGATATACAACGAGAAACAACGTTTGACAACCTTTAAACAGTTTTAATAACTATCTCAAAAATTATCGCTCTGATGGAAACAACTGCTGAGTTATCTACTCAAATTTGTTGAACAAAACGACTTACGTATTTTAAGCATGCTAACCTTTAGCCCGGTAAGCAAATTAAAAAAAAAACGCAATATGTAGGCTACACGAGAACGGAGCCGTCGAGTAACCAAAACAAATGCGTTAAACAAATTCGTACACGTTATTTATCAATTTAACTGTAGAAATAAAGGATATACAACGAGAAACATCGTTTGACAACCTTTAAATAGTTTTAATAACTATCTCAAAAATTTTCGCTCTGATGCAAACAACTGCTGAGTTATCTACTCAAATTTGTTGAACAAAACGACTTACGTATTTTAAGCCTGCTAACCTTTAGCCCGGTAAGCAAATTAAAAAAAAAACGCAATATGTAGGCTAAACCAGAAAGGAGCCGTCGAGTAACCAAAACAAATGCGTTAAACAAATTCGTACACGTTGTTTATCAATTTAACTCTAGAAATAAAGGATATACAACGAGAAACAGCGTTTGACAACCTTTAAATAGTTTTAATAACTATCTCAAAAATTGTCGCTCTGATGCAAACAACTGCTGAGTTATCTACTCAAATTTGTTGAACAAAACGACTTACGTATTTTAAGCATGCTCACCTTTAGCCCGGTAAGCAAATTTAAAAAAAAAAAACGCAATATGTAGGCTACACGAGAAAGGAGTCTTCCAATAACCAAATCAAATGCGTTAAACAAATTCGTACACGTTATTTATCAATTTAACTCTAGAATTAAAGGATATACAACGAGAAACAACGTTTGACAACCTTTAAACAGTTTTAATAACTATCTCAAAAATTATCGCTCTGATGGAAACAACTGCTGAGTAACATCGTTTGACAACCTTTAAATAGTTTTAATAACTATCTCACAAATTGTCGCTCTGATGCAAACAACTGCTGAGTTATCTACTCAAATTTGTTGAACAAAACGACTTACGTATTTTAAGCATGCTAACCTTTAGCCCGGTAAGCAAATTAAAAAAAAAACGCAATATGTAGGCTACACGAGAAAGGAGCCGTCGAGTAACCAAAACAAATGCGTTAAACAAATTCGTACACGTTATTTATCAATTTAACTCTAGAATTAAAGGATATACAACGAGAAACAACGTTTGACAACCTTTAAACAGTTTTAATAACTATCTCAAAAATTATCGCTCTGATGGAAACAACTGCTGAGTTATCTACTCAAATTTGTTGAACAAAACGACTTACGTATTTTAAGCATGCTAACCTTTAGCCCGGTAAGCAAATTAAAAAAAAAAGCAATATGTAGGCTACATGAGAAAGGAGCCGTCGAGTAACCAAAACAAATGCGTTAAACAAATTCGTACACGTTATTTATCAATTTAACTCTACAATTAAAGGATATACAACGAGAAACAACGTTTGACAACCTTTAAACAGTTTTAATAACTATCTCAAAAATTATCGCTCTGATGGAAACAACTGCTGAGTTATCTACTCAAATTTGTTGAACAAAACGACTTACGTATTTTAAGCATGCTAACCTTTAGCCCGGTAAGCAAATTAAAAAAAAAACGCAATATGTAGGCTACACGAGAACGGAGCCGTCGAGTAACCAAAACAAATGCGTTAAACAAATTCGTACACGTTATTTATCAATTTAACTCTAGAAATAAAGGATATACAACGAGAAACATCGTTTGACAACCTTTAAATAGTTTTAAAAACTATCTCAAAAATTATCGCTCTGATGGAAACAACTGCTGAGTTATCTACTCAAATTTGTTGAACAAAACGACTTACGTATTTTACGCATGCTAACCTTTAGCCCGGTAAGCAAATTAAAAAAAAAAAACGCAATATGTAGGCTACACGAGAAAGGAGCCGTCGAGTAACCAAAACAAATGCGTTAAACAAATTCGTACACGTTATTTATCAATTTAACTCTAGAATTAAAGGATATACAACGAGAAACAACGTTTGACAACCTTTAAACAGTTTTAATAACTATCTCAAAAATTATCGCTCTGATGGAAACAACTGCTGAATTATCTACTCAAATTTGTTGAACAAAACGACTTACGTATTTTAAGCATGCTAACCTTTAGCCCGGTAAGCAAATTAAAAAAAAAACGCAATATGTAGGCTACACGAGAAAGGAGCCGTCGAGTAATCAAAACAAATGCGTTAAACAAATTCGTACACGTTATTTATCAATTTAACTCTAGAAATAAAGGATATACAACGAGAAACAACGTTTGACAACCTTTAAATAGTTTTAGTAACTATCTCAAAAATTATCGCTCTGATGGAAACAACTGCTGAGTTATCTACTCAAATTTGTTGAACAAAACGACTTACGTATTTTAAGCATGCTAACCTTTAGCCCGGTAAGCAAATTAAAAAAAAAACGCAATATGTAGGCTACACGAGAAAGGAGCCGTCGAGTAACCAAAACAAATGCGTTAAACAAATTCGTACAAGTTATTTATCAATTTAACTCTAGAATTAAAGGATTACAACGAGAAACAACGTTTGACAACCTTTAAACAGTTTTAATAACTATCTCAAAAATTATCGCTCTGATGGAAACAACTGCTGAGTTATCTACTCAAATTTGTTGAACAAAACGACTTACGTATTTTAAGCATGCTAACCTTTAGCCCGGTAAGCAAATTAAAAAAAAAACGCAATATGTAGGCTAGACGAGAAAGGAGCCGTCGAGTAACCAAAACAAATGCGTTAAACAAATTCGTACACGTTATTTATCAATTTAACTCTAGAAATAAAGGATATACAACGTGAAACATCGTTTGACAACCTTTAAATAGTTTTAATAACTATCTCAAAAATTATCGCTCTGATGGAAACAACTGCTGAGTTATCTACTCAAATTTGCTGAACAAAACGACTTACGTATTTTAAGCATGCTAACCTTTAGCCCGGTAAGCAAATTTAAAAAAAAAAACGCAATATGTAGGCTACACGAGAAAGGAGCCGTCGAGTAACCAAAACAAATGCGTTAAACAAATTCGTACACGTTATTTATCAATTTAACTCTAAAATTAAAGGATATACAACGAGAAACAACGTTTGACAACCTTTCAACAGTTTTAATAACTATCTCAAAAATTATCGCTCTGATGGAAACAACTGCTGAGTTATCTACTCAAATTTGTTGAACAAAACGACTTACGTATTTTAAGCATGCTAACCTTTAGCCCGGTAAGCAAATTAAAAAAACAACGCAATATGTAGGCTACACGAGAACGGAGCCATCGAGTAACCAAAACAAATGGGTTAAACAAATTCGTACACGGTATTTATCAATTTAACCCTAGAAATAAAGGATATACAACGAGAAACAACGTTAGACAACCTTTAAACAGTTTTAATAACTATCTCAAAAATTGTCGCTCTGATACAAACAACTGCTGAGTTATCTACTCAAATTTGTTGAACAAAACGACTTACGTATTTTAAGCATGCTAACCTTTAGCCCGGTGAGCAAATTAAAAAAAAACGCAATATGTAGGCTACACGAGAACGGAGCCGTCAAGTAACAAAAACAAATGGGTTAAACAAATTCGTACACGGGATTTATCAATTTAACTCTAGAATTAAAGGATATACAACGAGAAACAACGTTTGACAACCTTTAAACAGTTTTAATAACTATCTCAAAAATTGTCGCTCTGATGCAAACAACTGCCGAGTTATCTACTCAAATTTGTTGAACAAAACGACTTGCGTATTTTAAGCATGCTAACCTTTAGCCCGGTAAGCAAATTAAAGAAACGCAATATGTAGGCTACACGAGAACGGAGCCATCGAGTAACCAAACCAAATGGGTTAAACAACTTCGTACACGGTATTTATCAATTTAACTCTAGAATTAAAGGATATACAACGAGAAACAACGTTTGACAACCTTTAAACAGTTTTAATAACTATCTCAAAAATTGTCGCTCTGACGCAAACAACTGCTGAGTTATCTACTCAAATTTGTTGAACAAAACGACTTACGTATTTTAAGCATGCTAACCTTTAGCCCGGTAAGCAAATTAAAAAAAAAAACGCAATATGTAGGCTACACGAGAACGGAGCCGTCGAGTAACCAAAACAAATGGGTTAAACAAATGCGTACACGGTATTTATCAATTTAACTCTAGAATTAAAGGATATACAACGAGAAACATCGTTTGACAACCTTTAAATAGTTTTAATAACTATCTCAAAAATTGTCGCTCTAATGCAAACAACTGCTGAGTTATCTACTCAAATTTGTTGAACAAAACGACTTACGTATTTTAAGCATGCTAACATTTAGCCCGGTAAGCAAATTAAAAAAAACGCAATATGTAGGCTACACCAGCCGGAGCCGTCGAGTAACCAAAACAAATGGGTTAAACAAATTCGTACACGGTATTTATCGATTTAACTCTTGAATTAAAGGATATACAACGAGAAACAACGTTTGACAACCTTTAAACAGTTTTAATAACTATCTCAAAAATTGTCGCTCTGACGCAAACAACTGCTGAGTTATCTACTCAAATTTGTTGAACAAAACGACTTACGTATTTTAAGCATGCTAACCTTTAGCCCGGTAAGCAAATTAAAGAAACGCAACATGTAGGCTACACGAGAACGGAGCCGTCGAGTGACCAAAATAAATGGGTTAAACAACTTCGTACACGGTATTTATCAATCTAACTCTAGAATTCAAGGATATACAACGAGAAACAACGTTTGACAACCTTTAAACAGTTTTAATAACTATCTCAAAAATTGTCGCTCTGACGCAAACAACTGCTGAGTTATCTACTCAAATTTGTTGAACAAAACGACTTACGTATTTTAAGCATGCTAACCTTTAGCCCGGTAAGCAAATTAAAACAAAACGCAATATGTAGGCTACACGAGAACGGAGCCGTCGAGTAACCAAAACAAATGGGTTAAACAAATTCGTACACGGTATTTATCAATTTAACTCTAGAATTAAAGGATATACAACGAGAAACATCGTTTGACAACCTTTAAATAGTTTTAATAACTATCTCAAAAATTGTCGCTCTGATGCAAACAACTGCTGAGTTATCTACTCAAATTTGTTGAACAAAACGACTTACCTATTTTAAGCATGCTAACCTTTAGCCCGGTAAGCAAAGTAAAAAAAACGCAATATGTTGGCTACACCAGCACGGAGCCGTCGAGTAACCAAAACAAATGGGTTAAACAAATTCGTACACGGTATTTATCGATTTAACTCTAGAATTTAGGATATACAACGAGAAACAACGTTTGACAACCTTTAAACAGTTTTAATAACTATCTCAAAAATTGTCGCCCTGATGCAAACAACTGCTGAGTTATCTACTCAAATTTGTTGAACAAAACGACTTACGTATTTTAAGCATGCTAACCTTTAGCCCGGTAAGCAAATTAAAAAAAAACGCAATATGTAACACGAGAACGGAACCGTCGAGTAACCAAAACAAATGGGTTAAACAAATTCGTACACGGTATTTATCAATTTAACTATAGAATTAAAGGATATACAACGAGAAACAACGTTTGACAACCTTTAAACAGTTTTAATGACTATCTCAAAAATTGTCGCTCTGATGAAAACAACTGCTGAGTTATCTACTCAAATTTGTTGAACAAAACGACTTACGTATTTTAAGCATGCTAACCTTTAGCCCGGTAAGCAATTTAAAAAAAAAACGCAATATGTAACACGATAATGGAGCCGTCGAGTAACCAAAACAAATGGGTTAAACAAATTCGTACACGGTATTTATCGATTTAACTCTAGAATTAAAGGATATACAACGAGAAACAACGTTTGACAACCTTTAAATAGTTTTAATAACTATCTCAAAAATTGTCGCTCTGATGCAAACAACTGCTGAGTTATCTACTCAAATTTGTTGAACAAAACGACTTACGTATTTTAAGCATGCTAACCTTTAGCCCGGTAAGCAAATAAAAAAAAAAAAAACGCAATATGTAGGCTACACGAGAACGGAGCCGTCGAGTAACCAAAACAAATGGGTTAAACAAATTCGTACACGGTATTTATCAATTTAACTCTAGAATTAAAGGATATACAACGAGAAACAACGTTTGACAACCTTTAAACAGTTTTAATAACTATCTCAAAAATTGTCGCTCTGATGCAAACAACTGCTGAGTTATCTACTCATATTTGTTGAACAAAACGACTTACGTATTTTAAGCATGATAACCTTTAGCCCGGTAAGCAAATAAAAAAAAAAAGCAATATGTAGGCTACACGAGAACGGAACCGTCGAGTAACCAAAACAAATGGGTTAAACAAATTCGTACACGGTATTTATCAATTTAACTCTAGAATTAAAGGATATACAACGAGAAACAACGTTTGACAACCTTTAAACAGTTTTAATAACTATCTCAAAAATTGTCGCTCTGATGCAAACAACTGCTGAGTTATCTACTCAAATTTGTTGAACAAAACGACTTACGTATTTTAAGCATGCTAACCTTTAGCCCGGTAAGCAAATTAAAAAAAAAAACGCAATATGTAGGCTACACGAGAACGGAGCCGCCGAGTAACCAAAACAAATGGGTTAAACAAATTCGTACACGGTATTTATCAATTTAACTCTAGCATTAAAGTATATACAACGAGAAACAACGTTTGACAACCTTTAAACAGTTTTAATAACTATCTCAAAAATTGTCGCTCTGATGCAAACAACTGCTGAGTTATCTACTCAAATTTGTTGAACAAAACCACTTACGTATTTTAAGCATGCTAACCTTTAGCCCGGTAAGCAAATTAAAAAAAAACGCAATATGTAGGCTACGCGAGAACGGAGCCGTCGAGTAACCAAAACAAATGGGTTAAACAAATTCGTACACGGTATTTATCAATTTAACTCTAGAACTAAAGGATATACAACGAGAAACAACGTTTGACAACCTTTAAACAGTTTTAATAACTATCTCAAAATTGTCGCTCTGATGCAAACAACTGCTGAGTTATCTACTCAAATTTGTTGAACAAAACGACTTACGTATTTTAAGCATGCTAACCTTTAGCCCGGTAGGCAAATTAAAAAAAAACGCAATATGTAGGCTACACGAGAACGGAGCCGTCGAGTAAGCAAAACAAATGGGTTAAACAAATTCGTACACGGTATTTATCAATTTAACCCTAGAAATAAAGGATATACAACGAGAAACAACGTTTGACAACCAACAGTTTTAATAACTATCTCAAAAATTGTGCTCTGATGCAAACAACTGCTGAGTTATTTACTCAAATTTGTTGAACAAAACGACTTACGTATTTTAAGCATGCTAACCTTTAGCCCGGTAAGCAAATTAAAAAAAAAAAACGCAATATGTAGGCTACACGAGAACGGAGCCGTCGAGTAACCAAAACAAATGGGTTAAACAAATTCGTACACGGTATTTATCAATTTAACTCTAGAATTAAAGGATATACAACGAGAAACAACGATTGACAACCTTTAAATAGTTTTAATAACTATCTCAAAAATTGTCGCTCTGATGCAAACAACTGCTGAGTTATCTACTCAAATTTATTGAACAAAACGACTTACGTATTTTAAGCTTGCTAACCTTTAGCCCGGGAAGCAAATTAAAAAACAAACGCAATATGTAGGCTACACGAGAACGGAGCCGTCGAATAACCAAAATAAATGGGTTAAACAAATTCGTACACGGTATTTATCAATTTAACTCTAGAATTAAAGGATATACAACGACAAACAACGTTTGACAACCTTTAAACAGTTTTAATAACTATCTCAAAAATTGTCGCTCTGATGCAAACAACTGCTGAGTTATCTACTCAAATTTGTTGAACAAAACGACTTACGTATTTTATGCATGCTAACCTTTAGCCCGGGAAGCAAATTAAAAAACAAACGCAATATGTAGGCTTCACGAGAACGGAGCCGTTGAATAACCAAAATAAATGGGTTAAACAAATTCGTACACGGTATTTATTAATTTAACTCTAGAATTAAAGGATATGCAACACTCAAATTTGTTGAACAAAACGACTTACGTATTTTAAGCATGCTAACCTTTAGCCCGGTAAGCAATTAAAAAAAAAACGCAATATGTAGGCTACGCGAGAACGGAGCCGTCGAGTAACCAAAATAAAAGGGGTTAAACAAATTCGTACACGGTATTTATCAATTTAACTCTAGAATTAAAGGATATACAACGATAAACAACGTTTGACAACCTTTAAACAGTTTTAATAACTATCTCAAAAATTGTCGCTCTGATGCAAACAACTGCTGAGTTATCTACTCAAATTTGTCGAACAAAACGACTTACGTATTTTAAGCATGCTAACCTTTAGCCCGGTAAGCAAATTAAAAAAAAAAAACGCAATATGTAGGCTACACGAGAACGGAGCCGTCGAGTAACCAAAACAAATGGGTTAAACAAATTCGTACACGGTATTTATCAATTTAACTCTAGAAATAAAGGATATACAACGAGAAACAACGTTTGACAACCTTTAAACAGTTTTAATAACTATCTCAAAAATTGTCGCTCTGATGCAAACAACTGCTGAGTTATCTACTCAAATTTGTTGAACAAAACGACTTACGTATTTTAAGCATGCTAACCTTTAGCCCGGTAAGCAAATTAAAAAAAAACGCAATATGTATGCTACACGAGAACGGAGCCGTCGAGTAACCAAAACAAATGGGTTAAACAAATTCGTACACGGTATTTATCAATTTAACACTAGAATTAAAGGATATACAACGAGAAACAACGTTTGACAACCTTTAAACAGTTTTAATAACTATCTCAAAAAATTGTCGCTCTGATGCAAACAACTGCCGAGTTATCTACTCAAATTTGTTGAACAAAACGGCTTACGTATTTTAAGCATGCTAACCTTTAGCCCGGTAAGCAAATTAAAAAAAACGCAATATGTAGGCTACACGAGAACGGAGCCGTCGAGTAACCAAAACAAATGGGTTAAACAAATTCGTACACGGTATTTATCAATTTAACTCTAGAATTAAAGGATATACAACGAGAAACAACATTTGACAACCTTTAAACAGTTTTAATAACTATCACAAAAATTGTCGCTCTGATGCAAACAACTGCTGAGTTATCTACTCAAACTTGTTGAATAAAACGACTTACGTATTTTAAGCATGCTAACCTTTAGCCCGGTAAGCAAATTAAAAAAAAACGCAATATGTAGGCTACATGAGAACGGAGCCGTCGGAGTAACCAAAACAAATGGGTTAAACAAATTCGTACACGGTATTTATCAATTTAACTCTAGAATTAAAGGATATACAACGAGAAACATCGTTTGATAACCTTTAAATAGTTTTAATAACTATCTCAAAAATTGTCGCTCTGATGCAAACAACTGCTGAGTTATCTACTCAAATTTGTTGAACAAAACGACTTATGTATTTTAAGCATGCTAACCTTTAGCCCGGTAAGCAAATTAAAAAAAAAACGCAATATGTAGGCTACACGAGAACGGAGCCGTCGAGTAACCAAAACAAATGGGTTAAACAAATTCGTACACGGTATTTATCAATTTAACTCTAGAATTAAAGGATATACAACGAGAAACAACGTTTGACAACCTTTAAACAGTTTTAATAACTATCTCAAAAATTGTCGCTCTGATGCAAACAACTGCTGAGTTATCTACCCATATTTGTTGAACAAAACGACTTACGTATTTTAAGCATGCTAACCTTTAGCCCGGTAAGCAAATAAAAAAAAACGCAATATGTAGGCTACACGAGAACAGAGCCGTCGAGTAACCAAAACAAATTGGTTAAACAAATTCGTACACGGTATTTATCAATTTAACTCTAGAAATAAAGGATATACAACGAGAAACAACGTTTGACAAACTTTAAACAGTTTTAAAAACTATCACAAAAATTGTCGCTCTGATGCAAACAACTGCTGAGTTATCTACTCAAACTTGTTGAATAAAACGACTTACGTATTTTAAGCATGCTAACCTTTAGCCCGGTAAGCAAATTAAAAAAAACGCAATATGTAGGCTACACGAGAACGGAGCCGTCGAGTAACCAACACAAATGGGTTAAACAAATTCGTACACGGTATTTATCAATTTAACTCTAGAATTAAAGGATATACAACGAGAAACAACGTTTGACAACCTTTAAACAGTTTTAATAACTATCACAAAAATTGTCGCTCTGATGCAAACAACTGCTGAGTTATCTACTCAAACTTGTTGAATAAAACGACTTACGTATTTTAAGCATGCTAACCTTTAGCCCGGTAAGAAAATTAAAAAAAACGCAATATGTAGGCTACACGAGAACGGAGCCGCCGAGTAACCAAAACAAATTGGTTAAACAAATTCGTACACGGTATTTATCAATTTAACTCTAGAAATAAAGGATATACAACGAGAAACAACGTTTGACAACCTTTAAACAGTTTTAATAACTATCTCAAAAATTGTCGCTCTGATGCAAACAACTGCTGAGTTATCTACTCAAATTTGTTGAACAAAACGACTTACGTATTTTAAGCATGCTAACCTTTAGCCCGGTAAGCAAATTAAAAAAAAAACGCAATATGTAGGCTACACGAGAACGGAGCCGCCGAGTAACCAAAACAAATGGGTTAAACAAATTCGTACACGGTATTTATCAATTTAACTCAAGCATTAAAGTATATACAACGAGAAACAACGTTTGAGAACCTTTAAACAGTTTTAATAACTATCTCAAAAATTGTCGCTCTGATGCAAACAACTGCTGAGTTATCTACTCAAATTTGTTGAACAAAACGACTTACGTATTTTAAGCATGCTAACCTTTAGCCCGGTAAGCATATTAAAAAAAAACGCAATATGTAGGCTACGCGAGAACGGAGCCGTCGAGTAACCAAAACAAATGGGTTAAACAAATTCGTACACGGTATTTATCAATTTAACTCTAGAATTAAAGGATATACAACGAGAAACAACGTTTGACAACCTTTAAACAGTTTTAATAACTATCTCAAAAATTGTCGCTCTGATGCAAACAACTGCTGAGTTATCTACTCAAATTTGTTGAACAAAACGACTTACGTATTTTAAGCATGCTAACCTTTAGCCCGGTAGGCAAATTAAAAAAAAACGCAATATGTAGGCTACACGAGAACGGAGCCGTCGAGTAAGCAAAACAAATGGGTTAAACAAATTCGTACACGGTATTTATCAATTTAACTCTAGAATTAAAGGATATACAACGATAAACAACGTTTGACAACCTTTGAACAGTTTTAATAACTATCTCAAAAATTGTCGCTCTGATGCAAACAACTGCTGAGTTATCTACTCAAATTTGTTGAACAAATCGACTTACGTATTTTTAAGCATGCTAACCTTTAGCCCGGGAAGCAAATTAAAAAACAAACGCAATATGTAGGCTACACGAGAACGGAGCCGTCGAATAACCAAAATAAATGGGTTAAACAAATTCGTACACGGTATTTATCAATGTAACTCTAGAATTAAAGGATATACAACGATAAACTTACGTATTTTAAGCATGCTAACCTTTAGCCCGGGAAGCAAATTAAAAAACAAACGCAATATGTAGGCTACACGAGAACGGAGCCGTTGAATAACCAAAATAAATGGGTTAAACAAATTCGTACACGGTATTTATCAATTTAACTCTAGAATTAAAGGATATGCAACACTCAAATTTGTTGAACAAAACGACTTACGTATTTTAAGCATGCTAACCTTTAGCCCGGTAAGCAATTAAAAAAAAACGCAATATGTAGGCTACGCGAGAACGGAGCCGTCGAGTAACCAAAACATATGGGTTAAACAAATTCGTACACGGTATTTATCAATTTAACTCTAGAATTAAAGGATATACAACGATAAACAACGTTTGACAACCTTTAAACAGTTTTAATAACTATCTCAAAAATTGTCGCTCTGATGCAAACAACTGCTGAGTTATCTACTCAAATTTGTTGAACAAAACGACTTACGTATTTTAAGCATGCTAACCTTTAGCCCGGTAAGCAAATTAAAAAAAAAAAACGCAATATGTAGGCTACACGAGAACGGAGCCGTCGAGTAACCAAAACAAATGGGTTAAACAAATTCGTACACGGTATTTATCAATTTAACTCTAGAAATAAAGGATATACAACGAGAAACAACGTTTGACAACTTTTAAACAGTTTTAATAACTATCTCAAAAATTGTCGCTCTGATGCAAACAACTGCTGAGTTATCTACTCAAATTTGTTGAACAAAACGAATTACGTATTTTAAGCATGCCAACCTTTAGCCCGGTAAGCAAATTAAAAAAAAACGCAATATGTAGGCTACACGAGAACGGAGCCGTCGAGTAACCAAAACAAATGGGTTAAACAAATTCGTACACGGTATTTATCAATTTAACTCTAGAAATAAAGGATATACAACGAGAAACAACGTTTGACAACTTTTAAACAGTTTTAATAACTATCTCAAAAATTGTCGCTCTGATGCAAACAACTGCTGAGTTATCTACTCAAATTTGTTGAACAAAACGAATTACGTATTTTAAGCATGCCAACCTTTAGCCCGGTAAGCAAATTAAAAAAAAACGCAATATGTAGGCTACACGAGAACGGAGCCGTCGAATAACCAAAATAAATGGGTTAAACAAATTCGTACACGGTATTTATCAATGTAACTCTAGAATTAAAGGATATACAACGATAAACTTACGTATTTTAAGCATGCTAACCTTTAGCCCGGGAAGCAAATTAAAAAACAAACGCAATATGTAGGCTACACGAGAACGGAGCCGTTGAATAACCAAAATAAATGGGTTAAACAAATTCGTACACGGTATTTATCAATTTAACTCTAGAATTAAAGGATATGCAACACTCAAATTTGTTGAACAAAACGACTTACGTATTTTAAGCATGCTAACCTTTAGCCCGGTAAGCAATTAAAAAAAAACGCAATATGTAGGCTACGCGAGAACGGAGCCGTCGAGTAACCAAAACATATGGGTTAAACAAATTCGTACACGGTATTTATCAATTTAACTCTAGAATTAAAGGATATACAACGATAAACAACGTTTGACAACCTTTAAACAGTTTTAATAACTATCTCAAAAATTGTCGCTCTGATGCAAACAACTGCTGAGTTATCTACTCAAATTTGTTAAACAGAACGACTTACGTATTTTAAGCATGCTAACCTTTAGCCCGGTAAGCAAATTAAAAAAAAAACGCAATATGTAGGCTACACGAGAACGGAGCCGTCGAGTAACCAAAACAAATGGGTTAAACAAATTCGTACACGGTATTTATCAATTTAACTCTAGAAATAAAGGATATACAACGAGAAACAACGTTTGACAACTTTTAAACAGTTTTAATAACTATCTCAAAAATTGTCGCTCTGATGCAAACAACTGCTGAGTTATCTACTCAAATTTGTTGAACAAAACGAATTACGTATTTTAAGCATGCCAACCTTTAGCCCGGTAAGCAAATTAAAAAAAAACGCAATATGTAGGCTACACGAGAACGGAGCCGTCGAGTAACCAAAACAAATGGGTTAAACAAATTCGTACACGGTATTTATCAATTTAACTCTAGAAATAAAGGATATACAACGAGAAACAACGTTTGACAACCTTTAAACAGTTTTAATAACTATCTCAAAAATTGTCGCTCTGATGCAAACAACTGCTGAGTTATCTACTCAAATTTGTTGAACAAAACGACTTACGTATTTTAAGCATGCTAACCTTTAGCCCGGTAAGCAAATTAAAAAAAAACGCAATATGTATGCTACACGAGAACGGAGCCGTCGAGTAACCAAAACAAATGGGTTAAACAAATTCGTACACGGTATTTATCAATTTAACACTAGAATTAAAGGATATACAACGAGAAACAACGTTTGACAACCTTTAAACAGTTTTAATAACTATCTCAAAAAATTGTCGCTCTGATGCAAACAACTGCCGAGTTATCTACTCAAATTTGTTGAACAAAACGGCTTACGTATTTTAAGCATGCTAACCTTTAGCCCGGTAAGCAAATTAAAAAAAACGCAATATGTAGGCTACACGAGAACGGAGCCGTCGAGTAACCAAAACTAATGGGTTAAACAAATTCGTACACGGTATTTATCAATTTAACTCTAGAATTAAAGGATATACAACGAGAAACAACATTTGACAACCTTTAAACAGTTTTAATAACTATCACAAAAATTGTCGCTCTGATGCAAACAACTGCTGAGTTATCTACTCAAACTTGTTGAATAAAACGACTTACGTATTTTAAGCATGCTAACCTTTAGCGCGGTAAGCAAATTAAAAAAAAAACGCAATATGTAGGCTACATGAGAACGGAGCCGTCGGAGTAACCAAAACAAATGGGTTAAACAAATTCGTACACGGTATTTATCAATTTAACTCTAGAATTAAAGGATATACAACGAGAAACATCGTTTGATAACCTTTAAATAGTTTTAATAACTATCTCAAAAATTGTCGCTCTGATGCAAACAACTGCTGAGTTATCTACTCAAATTTGTTGAACAAAACGACTTATGTATTTTAAGCATGCTAACCTTTAGCCCGGTAAGCAAATTAAAAAAAAAACGCAATATGTAGGCTACACGAGAACGGAGCCGTCGAGTAACCAAAACAAATGGGTTAAACAAATTCGTACACGGTATTTATCAATTATCTCTAGAATTAAAGGATATACAACGAGAAACAACGTTTGACAACCTTTAAACAGTTTTAATAACTATCTCAAAAATTGTCGCTCTGATGCAAACAACTGCTGAGTTATCTACCCATATTTGTTGAACAAAACGACTTACGTATTTTAAGCATGCTAACCTTTAGCCCGGTAAGCAAATTAAAAAAAACGCAATATGTAGGCTACACGAGAACGGAGCCGTCGAGTAACCAAAACAAATTGGTTAAACAAATTCGTACACGGTATTTATCAATGTAACTCTAGAAATAAAGGATATACAACGAGAAACAACGTTTGACAACCTTTAAACAGTTTTAATAACTATCACAAAAATTGTCGCTCTGATGCAAACAACTGCTGAGTTATCTATTCAAACTTGTTGAATAAAACGACTTACGTATTTTAAGCATGCTAACCTTTAGCCCGGTAAGCAAATTAAAAAAAACGCAATATGTAGGCTACACGAGAACGGAGCCGTCGAGTAACCAACACAAATGGGTTAAACAAATTCGTACACGGTATTTATCAATTTAACTCTAGAATTAAAGGATATACAACGAGAAACAACGTTTGACAACCTTTAAACAGTTTTAATAACTATCACAAAAATTGTCGCTCTGATGCAAACAACTGCTGAGTTATCTACTCAAACTTGTTGAATAAAACGACTTACGTATTTTAAGCATGCTAACCTTTAGCCCGGTAAGAAAATTAAAAAAAACGCAATATGTAGGCTACACGAGAACGGAGCCGCCGAGTAACCAAAACAAATTGGTTAAACAAATTCCTACACGGTATTTATCAATTTAACTCTAGAAATAAAGGATATACAACGAGAAACAACGTTTGACAACCTTTAAACAGTTTTAATAACTATCTCAAAAATTGTCGCTCTGATGCAAACAACTGCTGAGTTATCTACTCAAATTTGTTGAACAAAACGACTTACGTATTTTAAGCATGCTAACCTTTAGCCCGGTAAGCAAATTAAAAAAAAAACGCAATATGTAGGCTACACGAGAACGGAGCCGCCGAGTAACCAAAACAAATGGGTTAAACAAATTCGTACACGGTATTTATCAATTTAACTCAAGCATTAAAGTATGTACAACGAGAAACAACGTTTGACAACCTTTAAACAGTTTTAATAACTATCTCAAAAATTGTCGCTCTGATGCAAACAACTGCTGAGTTATCTACTCAAATTTGTTGAACAAAACGACTTACGTATTTTAAGCATGCTAACCTTTAGCCCGGTAAGCATATTAAAAAAAAACGCAATATGTAGGCTACGCGAGAACGGAGCCGTCGAGTAACCAAAGCAAATGGGTTAAACAAATTCGTACACGGTATTTATCAATTTAACTCTAGAATTAAAGGATATACAACGAGAAACAATGTTTGACAACCTTTAAACAGTTTTAATAACTATCTCAAAAATTGTCGCTCTGATGCAAACAACTGCTGAGTTATCTACTCAAATTTGTTGAACAAAACGACTTACGTATTTTAAGCATGCTAACCTTTAGCCCGGTAGGCAAATTAAAAAAAAACGCAATATGTAGGCTACACGAGAACGGAGCCGTCGAGTAAGCAAAACAAATGGGTTAAACAAATTCGTACACGGTATTTATCAATTTAACTCTAGAATTAAAGGATATACAACGATAAACAACGTTTGACAACCTTTAAACAGTTTTAATAACTATCTCAAAAATTGTCGCTCTGATGCAAACAACTGCTGAGTTATCTACTCAAATTTGTTGAACAAATCGACTTACGTATTTTTAAGCATGCTAACCTTTAGCCCGGGAAGCAAATTAAAAAACAAACGCAATATGTAGGCTACACGAGAACGGAGCCGTCGAATAACCAAAATAAATGGGTTAAACAAATTCGTACACGGTATTTATCAATGTAACTCTAGAATTAAAGGATATACAACGATAAACAACGTTTGACAACCTTTAAACAGTTTTAATAACTATCTCAAAAATTGTCGCTCTGATGCAAACAACTGCTGAGTTATCTACTCAAATTTGTTGAACAAAACGACTTACGTATTTTAAGCATGCTAACCTTTAGCCCGGGAAGCAAATTAAAAAACAAACGCAATATGTAGGCTACACGAGAACGGAGCCGTTGAATAACCAAAATAAATGGGTTAAACAAATTCGTACACGGTATTTATCAATTTAACTCTAGAATTAAAGGATATGCAACACTCAAATTTGTTGAACAAAACGACTTACGTATTTTAAGCATGCTAACCTTTAGCCCGGTAAGCAATTAAAAAAAAACGCAATATGTAGGCTACGCGAGAACGGAGCCGTCGAGTAACCAAAACATATGGGTTAAACAAATTCGTACACGGTATTTATCAATTTAACTCTAGAATTAAAGGATATACAACGATAAACAACGTTTGACAACCTTTAAACAGTTTTAATAACTATCTCAAAAATTGTCGCTCTGATGCAAACAACTGCTGAGTTATCTACTCAAATTTGTTAAACAAAACGACTTACGTATTTTAAGCATGCTAACCTTTAGCCCGGTAAGCAAATTAAAAAAAAAACGCAATATGTAGGCTACACGAGAACGGAGCCGTCGAGTAACCAAAACAAATGGGTTAAACAAATTCGTACACGGTATTTATCAATTTAACTCTAGAAATAAAGGATATACAACGAGAAACAACGTTTGACAACTTTTAAACAGTTTTAATAACTATCTCAAAAATTGTCGCTCTGATGCAAACAACTGCTGAGTTATCTACTCAAATTTGTTGAACAAAACGAATTACGTATTTTAAGCATGCCAACCTTTAGCCCGGTAAGCAAATTAAAAAAAAACGCAATATGTAGGCTACACGAGAACGGAGCCGTCGAGTAACCAAAACAAATGGGTTAAACAAATTCGTACACGGTATTTATCAATTTAACACTAGAATTAAAGGATATACAACGAGAAACAACGTTTGACAACCTTTAAACAGTTTTAATAACTATCTCAAAAAATTGTCGCTCTGATGCAAACAACTGCCGAGTTATCTACTCAAATTTGTTGAACAAAACGACTTACGTATTTTAAGCATGCTAACCCTTAGCCCGGTAAGCAAATTAAAAAAAACGCAATATGTAGGCTACACGAGAACGGAGCCGTCGAGTAACCAAAACAAATGGGTTAAACAAATTCGTACACGGTATTTATCAATTTAACTCTAGAATTAAAGGATATACAACGAGAAACAACATTTGACAACCTTTAAACAGTTTTAATAACTATCACAAAAATTGTCGCTCTGATGCAAACAACTGCTGAGTTATCTACTCAAACTTGTTGAATAAAACGACTTACGTATTTTAAGCATGCTAACCTTTAGCCCGGTAAGCAAATTAAAAAAAAACGCAATATGTAGGCTACATGAGAACGGAGCCGTCGGAGTAACCAAAACAAATGGGTTAAACAAATTCGTACACGGTATTTATCAATTTAACTCTAGAATTAAAGGATATACAACGAGAAACATCGTTTGATAACCTTTAAATAGTTTTAATAACTATCTCAAAAATTGTCGCTCTGATGCAAACAACTGCTGAGTTATCTACTCAAATTTGTTGAACAAAAGGACTTACGTATTTTAAGCATGCTAACCTTTAGCCCGGTAAGCAAATAAAAAAAAAAATATGTAGGCTACACCAGAACGGAGCCGTCGAGTAACCAAAACAAATGGGTTAAACAAATTCCTACACGGTATTTATCGATATAACTCTAGAATTAAAGGATATACAACGAGAAACAACGTTTGACAACCTTTAAACAGTTTTAATAACTATCTCAAAAATTGTCGCCCTGATGCAAACAACTGCTGAGTTATCTACTCAAATTTGTTGAACAAAACGACTTACGTATTTTAAGTATGCTAACCTTTAGCCCGGTAAGCAAATTAAAAAAAAACGCAATATGTAGGCTACACGAGAACGGAGCCGTCGAGTAACCAAAACAAATGGGTTAAACAAATTGGTACACGGTATTTATCAATTTAACTATAGAATTAAAGGATATACAACGAGAAACAACGTTTGACAACCTTTAAAGAGTTTTAATAACTATCTCAAAAATTGTCGCTCTGATGCAAACAACTGCTGAGTTATCTACTCAAATTTGTTGAACAAATCGACTTACGTATTTTAAGCATGCTAACCTTTAGCCCGGTAAGCAAATTAAAAAAAAACGCAATATGTAGGCTACACGAGAACGGAGCCGTCGAGTAACCAAAACAAATGGGTTAAACAAATTCGACCACGGTATTTATCAATTGTAACTCTAGAATTAAAGGATATACAACGAGAAACAACGTTTGACAACCTTTAAACAGTTTTAATAACTATCTCAAAAATTGTCGCTCTGATGCAAACAACTGCTGAGTTATCTACAAATTTGTTGAACAAAACGACTTACGTATTTTAAGCATGCTAAACTTTAGCCCGGTAAGCAAATTAAAAAAAAACGCAATATGTAGGCTACACGAGAACGGAGCCGTCGAGTAACCAAAACAAATGGGTTAAACAAATTCGTACACGGTATTTATCAATTTAACTCTAGAATTAAACAGTTTTAATAACTAACTCAAAAATTGGCGCTCTGATGCAAACAACTGCTGAGTTATCTACTCAAATTTGTTGAACATAACGACTTACGTATTTTAAGCATGCTAACCTTTAGTCCGGGAAGCAAATTAAAAAACAAACGCAATATGTAGGCTACACGAGAACGGAGCCGTCGAGTAACCAAAACATATGGGTTAAACAAATTCGTACACGGTATTTATCAATTTAACTCTAGAAATAAAGGATATACAACGAGAAACATCGTTTGACAACCTTTAAATAGTTTTAATAACTATCTCAAAAATTGTAGCTCTGATGCAAACAACTGTTGAGTTATCTACTCAAATTTGTTGAACAAAACGACTTACGTATTTTAAGCATGCTAACATTTAGCCCGGTAAGCAAATTAAAAAAAACGCAATATGTAGGCTACACGAGAACGGAGCCGTCAAGTAACCAAAACAAATGGGTTAAACAAATTCGTACACGGTATTTATCAATTTAACTCTAGAATTAAAGGATATACAACGAGAAACAACGTTTGACAACCTTTAAACAGTTTTAATAACTATCTCAAAAATTGTCGCTCTGATGCAAACAACTGCTGAGTTATCTACTCATATTTGTTGAACAAAACGACTTACGTATTTTAAGCATGCTAACCTTTACCCCGGTAAGCAAATTAAAAAAAACGCAATATGTAGGCTACACGAGAACGGAGCCGTCGAGTAACCAAAACAAATGGGTTAAACAAATTCGTACACGGTATTTATCAATTTAACTCTAAACTTAAAGGATATACAACGAGAAACAATGTTTGACAACCTTTAAACAGTTTTAATAACTATCTCAAAAATTGTGCTCTGATGCAAACAACTGCTGAGTTATCTACTCAAATTTGTTGAACAAAACGACTTACGTATTTTAAGCATGCTAACCTTTAGCCCGGTAAGCAAATTAAAAAAAAACGCAATATGTAGGCTACACGAGAACGGAGCCGTCGAGTAACCAAAACAAATGGGTTAAACAAATTCGTACACGGTATTTATCAATTTAACTCTAGAATTAAAGGATATACAACGAGAAACAACGTTTGACAACCTTTAAACAGTTTTAATAACTATCTCAAAAATGTTCGCTCTGATGCAAACAACTGCTGAGTTATCTACTCAAATTTGTTGGACAAAACGACTTACGTATTTTAAGCATGCTAACCTTTAGCCCGGTAAGAAAATTAAAAAAAACGCAATATGTAGGCTACACGAGAACGGAGCCGCCGAGTAACCAAAACAAATGGGTTGAACAAATTCGTACACGGTATTTATCAATTTAACTCTAGAATTAAAGGATATACAACGAGAAACAACGTTTGACAATCTTTAAACAGTTTTAATAACTATCTCAAAAATTGTCGCTCTGATGCAAACAACTGCTGATTTATCTACTCAAATTTGTTGAACAAAACGACTTACGTATTTTAAGCATGCTAACCTTTAGCCCGGTAAGCAAATTTAAAAAAAACGCAATATGTAGGCTACACGAGAACGGAGCCGCCGAGTAACCAAAACAAATGGGTTAAACAAATTCGTACACGGTATTTATCAATTTAACTCTAGCATTAAAGGATATACAACGAGAAACAACGTTTGACAACCTTTAAACAGTTTTAATAACTATCTCAAAAATCGTCGCTCTGATGCAAACAACTGCTGAGTTATCTACTCAAATTTGTTGAACAAAACGACTTACGTATTTTAAGCATGCTAACCTTTAGCCCGGTAAGCAAATTAAAAAAAAACGCAATATGTAGGCTACGCGAGAACGGAGCCGTCGGGTAATCAAAACAAATGGGTTAACCAAATTCGTACACGGTATTTATCAATTTAACTCTAGAATTAATGGATATACAACGAGAAACAACGTTTGACAACCTTTAAACCGTTTTAATAACTATCTCAAAAATTTTCGCTCTGATGTAAACAACTGCTGAGTTATCTACTCAAATTTGTTGAACAAAACGAATTACGTATTTTAAGCATGCTAACCTTTAGCCCGGTAAGCAAATTAAAAAAAAACGCAATATGTAGGCTACACGAGAACGGAGCCGTCGAGTAACCAAAACAAATGGGTTAAACAATTTCGTACACGGTATTTATCAATTTAACTCTAGAAATAAAGGATATACAACGAGAAACAACGTTTGACAACCTTTAAACAGTTTTAATAACTATCTCAAAAATTGTCGCTCTGATGCAAACAACTGCTGAGTTATCTACTCAAATTTGTTGAACAAAACGACTTACGTATTTTAAGCATGCTAACCTTTATCCCGGTAAGCAAATTAAAAAAAAACGCAATATGTAGGCTACACGAGAACGGAGCCGTCGAGTAACCAAAACAAATGAGTTAAACAAATTCGTACACGGTATTTATCAATTTAACTCTAGGATTAAAGGATATACAACGAGAAACAACGTTTGACAACCTTTAAACAGTTTTAATAACTATCTCAAAAATTGTCGCTCTGATGCAAACAACTGCCGAGTTATCTACTCAAATTTGTTGAACAAAACGACTTACGTATTCTAAGCAAATTAAAAAAAACGCAATATGTAGGCTACACGAGAACGGAGCCGTCGAGTAACCAAAACAAATGGGTTAAACAACTTCGTACACGGTATTTATAAATTTAACTCTAGAATTAAAGGATATACAACGAGAAACAACGTTTGACAACGTTTGACAACCTTCAAACAGTTTTAATAACTATCTCAAAAATTGTCGCTCTGATGCAAACAACTGCTGAGTTATCTACTCAAATTTGTTGAAAAAAACGACTTACGTATTTTAAGCATGCTAACCTTTAGTTTGGTAAGCAAATTAAAAACAAACGCAATATGTAGGCTACACAAGAACGGAGCCGTCGAGTAACCAAAACAAATGGGTTAAACAAATTCGTACACGGTATTTATCAATTTAACTCTAGAATTAAAGGATATACAACGAGAAACATCGTTTGACAACCCTTAAATAGTTTTAATAACTATCTCAAAAATTGTCGCTCTGATGCAAACAACTGCTGAGTTATCTACTCAAATTTGTTGAACAAAACGACTTACGTATTTTAAGCATGCTAACATTTAGCCCGGTAAGCAAATTAAAAAAAAAACGCAATATGTAGGCTACACCAGAACGGAGCCGTCGAGTAACCAAAACAAATGGGTTAAACAAATTCGTACACGGTATTTATCGATTTAACTCTAGAATTAAAGGATATACAACGAGAAACAACGTTTGACAACCTTTAAACAGTTTTAATAACTATCTCAAAAATTGTCGCCCTGATGCAAACAACTGCTGAGTTATCTACTCAAATTTGTTGAACAAAACGACTTACGTATTTTAAGCATGCTAGCCTTTAGCCCGGTAAGCAAATTAAAAAAAAAACGCAATATGTAACACGAGAACGGAGCCGTCGAGTAACCAAAACAATTGGGTTAAACAAATTCGTACACGGTATTTATCAATTTAACTATAGAATTAAAGGATATACAACGAGAAACAACGTTTGACAACCTTTAAACAGTTTTAATAACTATCTCAAAAATTGTCGCTCTGATGAAAACAACTGCTGAGTTATCTACTCAAATTTGTTGAACAAAACGACTTACGTATTTTAAGCATGCTAACCTTTAGCCCGGTAAGCAAATTAAAAAAAAACGCAATATGTAGGCTACACGAGAACGGAGCCGTCGAGTAACAAAAACAAATGGGTTAAACAAATTCGTACACGGTATTTATCAATTTACCTCTAGAATTAAAGGATATACAACGAGAAACAACGATTGACAATCTTTAAACAGTTTTAATAACTATCTCAAAAATTGTCGCTCTGATGCAAACAACTGCTGAATTATCTACTCAAATTTGTTGAACAAAACGACTTACGTTTTTTAAGCATGCTAACCTTTAGCCCGGGAAGCAAATTAAAAAACAAACGCAATATGTAGGCTACACGAGAACGGAGCCGTCGAGTAACCAAAACAAATGGGTTAAACAAATTCGTACACGGTATTTATCAATTTAACTCTAGAATTAAACGATATACAACACTCAAATTTGTTGAACAAAACGACTTACGTATTTTAAGCATGCTAACCTTTAGCCCGGTAAGCAAATTAAAAAAAAAACGCAATATGTAGGCTACACGAGAACGGAGCCGTCGAGTAACCAAAACAAATGGGTTAAACAAATTCGTACATGATATTTATCAATTTAACTCTAGAAATAAAGGATATACAACGACAAACAACGTTTGACAACCTTTAAATAGTTTTAATAACTATCTCAAAAATTGTCGCTCTGATGCAAACAACTGCTGAGTTATCTACTCAAATTTGTTGAATAAAACGACTTACGTATTTTAAGCATGCTAACCTTTAGCCCGGTAAGCAAATTAAAAAAAAAACGCAATATGTAGGCTACACGAGAACGGAGCCGTCGAGTAACCAAAACAAATGGGTTAAACAAATTCGTACACGGTATTTATCAATTTAACTCTAGAATTAAAGGATATACAACGAGAAACAACGTTTGACAACCTTTAAACAGTTTTAATAACTATCTCAAAAAATTGTCGCTCTGATGCAAACAACTGCCGAGTTATCTACTCAAATTTGTTGAACAAAACGACTTACGTATTTTAAGCATGCTAACCTTTAGCCCGGTAAGCAAATTAAAAAAAACGCAATGTGTAGGCTACACGAGAACGCAGCCGTCCAGTAACCAAAACAAATGGGTTAAACAAATTCGTACACGGTATTTATCAATTTAACTCTAGAATTAAAGGATATACAACGAGAAACAACGTTTGACAACCTTTAAACAGTTTTAATAACTATCACAAAAATTGTCGCTCTGATGCAAACAACTGCTGAGTTATTTACTCAAATTTGTTGAATAAAACGACTTACGTATTTTAAGCATGCTAATCTTTAGCCCGTTAAGCAAATTAAAAAAAAACGCAATATGTAGGCTACACGAGAACGGAGCCGTCGGAGTAACCAAAACAAATGGGTTAAACAAATTCGTACACGGTATTTATCAATTTAACTCTAGAATTAAAGGATATACAACGAGAAACATCGTTTGACAACCTTTAAATAGTTTTAATAACTATCTCAAAAATTGTCGCTCTGATGCAAACAACTGCTGAGTTATCTACTCAAATTTGTTGAACAAAACGACTTACGTATTTTAAGAATGCTAACCTTTAGCCTGGTAAGCAAATAAAAAAAACGCAATATGTAGGCTACACCAGAACGGAGCCGTCGAGTAACCAAAACAAATGGGGTAAACAAATTCGTACACGGTATTTATCGATTTAACTCTAGAATTAAAGGATATACAACGAGAAACAACGTTTGACAACCTTTAAACAGTTTTAATAACTTTCTCAAAAATTGTCGCCCTGATGCAAACAACTGCTGAGTTATCTACTCAAATTTGTTGAACAAAACGACTTACGTATTTTAAGCATGCTAACCTTTAGCCCGGTAAGCAAATTAAAAAAACGCATTATGTAGGCTACACGAGAACGGAGCCTTCGAGTAACCAAAACAAATGGGTTAAACAAATTCGTACACGGTATTTATCAATTTAACTCTAGAATTAAAGGATATACAACGAGAAACAACGTTTGACAACCTTTAAACAGTTTTAATATCTATTTCAAAAATTGTCGCTCTGATGCAAACAACTGCTGAGTTATCTACTCAAATTTGTTGAACAAAACGACTTACGTATTTTAAGCATGCTAACCTTTAGTCCGGGAAGCAAATTAAAAAACAAACGCAATATGTAGGCTACACGAGAACGGAGCCGTCGAATAACCAAAACAAATGGGTTAAACAAATTCGTACATGGTATTTATCAATTTAACTCTAGAATTAAAGGATATA